>NC_083485.1:3070659-3080659 GCF_030014155.1 Tachysurus vachellii | reverse complement strand
GCTCGTGTTGTCGTCGTTGTTGTTGTTGTTGTTGTTTTTTTTTCCCCCCGTTGCGTGGGAAGCTGACGCTGATGCAGAGACTCGGTCCTGATGTTTATTAGCTCAGTTAGCCTGCGACTTAACTTCTCTCGGGGACGGCAGTAGTGGATTTCCGGCACCGGGAAGGGGCACGGCGACACTTTACAATAAAAAAGCTTGACGTTTTTATAACCCGTGGGGAAAATGAGCGTCAAACGGGAGCTCGGTTTGCGAAATATGTTCGATAGTGTCGGTAAAACCGGAGCTGTGACTCGGCACGAGCGGCGCCTCGAGCTCCAGGCGCGCTGCGACGCAATCTGAGGTATTAGCCACAGTGCTAACGTTTTCTCTCCTTACCGCGTTCAACACTCCGGCCGTGTACGAGCAGGCCTGTATAAACAGTGCTGCTTTATCAAGAATTGTCCGACACACACACAGACACACGCGCTAATATTACAGAAACGTGACATTTACGTTATTTTCCTCACAGTAGCTCGCGTTACGCGGTCCAGTCTGTCACATCACGAGCCGCGGAATTTAATGGGACCTGAGAAGTTTTTTTGAGACGCATCTTTTTTCCCCCCAACGGTTTGGACATAAACACGGTTTTATTTCTCGTTATCGCTGACAGAACTTGGACAAAAATGTCGGAGAACGCACCGACACGGAGTCTGGATGAGATCGACCTGGCAGCTCTGAGGGTGAGAGACACTTAGATTGAGCTCTGTGTATGTTCATGTATGTGATGATGATGATGATGATGATGATTAACCGTATGTATGTCCATGTTATAGTCCCATCGCACGGATTCAGAGACAAGTGGCCCAGCGTTAAGTTGTTCTGCAGCCTCCAGAATTAAAACCTGTTTGCTTTTGTAGATCAATATCTTTGTCCTGTTGTTGAGGTTTG
Organism: Tachysurus vachellii; assembly: GCF_030014155.1. NCBI lineage: Eukaryota > Metazoa > Chordata > Actinopteri > Siluriformes > Bagridae > Tachysurus > Tachysurus vachellii. The sequence continues at coordinate 3,079,732 of NC_083485.1, read as the reverse complement.
TCTTGTTTTTGGTCACGATCAGGCCTGTGCCCTTGGTTTGGTATGATTGCTAGTGTGCACTTACACATTTGTGCAGTGCTTCTTTACTGAAAAGCCACGAGCCGCCTGTGCCGTGTTAGGAACGGCCACGAGCCGCCTGTGCCGTGTTAGGAACGGCCACGAGCCGCCTGTGCCGTGTTAGGAACGGCCACGAGCCGCCTGTGCCGTGTTAGGAACGGCCACGAGCCGCCTGTGCCGTGTTAGGAACGGCCACGAGCCGCCTGTGCCGTGTTAGGAACGGCCACGAGCCGCCTGTGCCGTGTTAGGAACGGCCACGAGCCGCCTGTGCCGTGTTAGGAACGGCCACGAGCCGCCTGTGCCGTGTTAGGAACGGCCACGAGCCGCCTGTGCCGTGTTAGGAACGGCCACGAGCCGCCTGTGCCGTGTTAGGAACGGCCACGAGCCGCCTGTGCCGTGTTAGGAACGGCCACGAGCCGCCTGTGCCGTGTTAGGAACGGCCACGAGCCGCCTGTGCCGTGTTAGGAACGGCCACGAGCCGCCTGTGCCGTGTTAGGAACGGCCACGAGCCGCCTGTGCCGTGTTAGGAACGGCCACGAGCCGCCTGTGCCGTGTTAGGAACGGCCACGAGCCGCCTGTGCCGTGTTAGGAACGGCCACGAGCCGCCTGTGCCGTGTTAGGAACGGCCACGAGCCGCCTGTGCCGTGTTAGGAACGGCCACGAGCCGCCTGTGCCGTGTTAGGAACGGCCACGAGCCGCCTGTGCCGTGTTAGGAACGGCCACGAGCCGCCTGTGCCGTGTTAGGAACGGCCACGAGCCGCCTGTGCCGTGTTAGGAACGGCCACGAGCCGCCTGTGCCGTGTTAGGAACGGCCACGAGCCGCCTGTGCCGTGTTAGGAACGGCCACGAGCCGCCTGTGCCGTGTTAGGAACGGCCACGAGCCGCCTGTGCCGTGTTAGGAACGGCCACGAGCCGCCTGTGCCGTGTTAGGAACGGCCACGAGCCGCCTGTGCCGTGTTAGGAACGGCCACGAGCCGCCTGTGCCGTGTTAGGAACGGCCACGAGCCGAGCGCCTGCGCCGTGTTATGATTGTGTGTGTGCACTTCATTATGATCTTCCCCAATGCACTTGTTAGTAGTTCTATAGGTTTGTGCGACTGTGTTAAGTGTGGAATATGGGTTAACCATAATGGGTTAGTTCAGTTTAGCAGAACGTTACACGGCTGATCCATTTTAGCATCATTTAGATCCTGCTGCAGCATCAGCAAGCTTCCAAAAAACTCCACCCTTTAGCCGAGTAGGATCTGTACGAGAACACACAGAAGGGCTTTTCTTCCTTGTGTTTACTGTGAGCATGCTGTGTAATGTCACACACTGTAGTTTGATGGCGTTTGTGTAGGGACAAATCACAAGTGTTCATGGAGCCTGACTGGTTGTAATATTTTCCTGATGAATGCACTATGGCTATAACTGAAATGCGTGACCTATTTATCTGACTGGCTGCATGATCGTCCATCTGTTTGTGTTTGGGCATGAGTGAGTGAGTGTGTGTGTGTCTGTTCGTGTGTGTGTATAAATTATTTTTGTCTATTCGGGAGGCACCAGCCTGATACTGGAAGTTGCTGCAGACGCTCGGTGTTGGATCGGCATCAGAAATTCAGAGCTGTGATATCGGTGTTGTGTCAAAAATGGAAAATAAATGACAGCAGTGCATCCATTATATATGTATACATTTATCTGCCCTTTTGGACATTTCTGTTTGCTCCCTTCTTTTTTTCCTTCTGTTTTTCCCAGGTTAGAAACCCCTCTCTCCCCTCAATACACACACACACACACACACACACACACACAGCTGTTGTCTGAATGAGGGATAGGCTTACAGCAGAAGGAGTGGTGGCATTGAGTATGCACGTTTAGTGTAATCATAAGCTCTGTTGTTATACACTGGGAATTCCCACGAAAATCCGACGTGTACGCAGTAAAATATCTTGTGATCCTGTAGCCCACATAATTATAATTTTTCAGTTGCTCAGTAGCCTCAGAAACGGACCTTTTTTTTTTGTTGTTGTTGTTTTTGCTGCTTTATCACATTTCAGATCCTCGTTATGTATGTTACAGGAAGTATAATGCGTTCTGTGGAAACTTTTCAGTACGCATTCGTGGTACGCTTATAGGAAGCGCAATAACTCGCCGATTCCGATCCAGACCTTTCGGTGCACTGTGACGTGTTCAGCCTGAAGAAGAGCGCTACTTAATTTTTAACTGGGGTTGTGTTTGGTATTTGATCGTGTGTTTTGTTGTTGTTTTCTGTCAACGTCAAACTTAGCCAGATGATACTCGACTGAATTACTGAGATACTCTAAACCTGCCTTGTTTCTGATCACATATCAGGGAACACAAGTTTGTCACTTCCATTTTGTACACAGATGCTAAATTGACTACAATGACAGTTTCCCACAGATCTGTGAGTTCGATGTTGGGTAATATGACAAAAACTTAATTTCTAGGATACGGCTGCTTCCGATCTGAGCTTGATCGCCATATTAACAACCAGAAATGATCTCGTTTAAGCACGAATAGTTTATTAGCCCTATAAAAATATTTAGTTTTCCACATATTATACCGACCTCTTGTCCTCTTTATAACACTAATTAACAAAAAAATCTGTAGACATAACTCTGTAGCAGATTCCTTATGCACTTGCCTTTATGTACTCACTTTCTCTACCTTTCTTCTTTCCTTAGACAAGAACGCAATTTTAATTTAAAAATATATTTAGTGTCGTATAAAAGTTGCGAGTTTGAAATCCAGGATTATGTCCAAAATCTGCAGTAATCCATAGAAATGAAGAAAGGAGAGAAAACACAAAACTGTTGTCAAAACGCAGAGCTAAAGGACCCGAAGTCACAATTTAATTAAAGCGTTCAGCCGTCTTGTTTGTTTACTAATTCATACAAACACCTTGAAGTTTCCTTTTGTGTTATTACAGAAGACTTTGTAATAAGAAACAAGAGACTGAGATCATCTGAACCTTCATGAACGCATGACTTGAAAGCGCTGCGCTGTGAGACTGACGTAAAGAGGCTTCAGCGCTTTGTTTTGCTTGTCAACAATGGCAACTTTGTTTTTCTGGGTCATTCTGTGGAATTATATGTGAACTGAAACTCTTGGGAAAACCACCTACATGCTTTGACACAGGCTCCATGGTTACTATCAGTAAGCGCCGGAGCGGAGAAGAAGCAGCTCAGCAGTTTTAAGATCTAACTCTGGGGACCGGACAGTTATGGGTTCTTGTCTAAGGATTAACAGAAGGTCACTCGTGGATACTTGAGCCTAATCTGCTCTAATTGTAAAAGTCATTTAGAAAGAACGGAGCTTGAGGGGAAAATTGAACCCGGACGATAACGTCACATGTCGATACTCGGAGATCTTTCTGTGCATCGTGATGTATAAACTTACTAACGAGCTGCCTGCCAAACCGTAGAATTTCTAAAAACGTAATCAAAAATGAAGGAGAAAAGTGAAACTAAATCAGATTAAATGAATATATGTTTGACAAATGTTATTTTTTTTGATGTTTCTGAAGACAGAGTTTCATAATTCTGCTTTGAACAAGAAACAAAAACTCCGTAATAAGCAGTGTGCTGTATCCTGTTCTGTTAAAAGATAACGATTCATTTTTGATCAGAACTATGTGTCTTACTTGCTGCTTTTATAACATTGTTATAAATGCATTTATAACAACTAAATAAAACGGTTATCTCTCTAAGTAGGGGGCGTGGCCGGGCGTCAGTATTGATAGACGTATTGAAATCCTACAATGCAATATTTTGAACCAACTAATGATAGAATTTGATGTTGGAAGGATCTTTAGAACTGTAGGACTTGATTGAAATTTTTTTTTTCTGCTGTTCAGACTACGCATTATTACCTGTTTGGGGATCTGTCTGATATGCTGGAGGAATTTGTTGTTTAGGATAATTAATTTGTTAATTCTGTTATATTGAAATAACGTTTTGGCGAATAAAACACGAGGCAAATACAGTTTAGGCAGACAGACGAAATTGTCTCTCACCATTTGGAGCAGTTATTTGTTTAACCAAGCTGACAGAGCAGAGGGAACATAGCATTCACTCCTTTATTCGCTTCATTTTTTCTCTCTCCGTGTGTGTGTGTGTGTGTGTGTTGTGAGCAGTGGTGAGCTGGTACAGCGAGTTACGTGCCACGACTTCGCAGGCCGCTGTGTGGAATTAATCCCGAGAGAGACGGAGCGAGAGAGCGCCGTTAAGAGCGATGATTCACTTGGGCTCTTTGTTTAATAGGTTGTCCTGTGAATCGCCCACTCAGTGATGCATGCATAAATGTACAAGATACATCAACACACAGTACACACACTACTGTCTGGACATTTCAACTTGTACTTTAATCCCTGTTCCGTCTCGCGCAAGCAGCACGTCGCCTGCGGACGACATGACGAGTGTCGGATCGTCCGAGAATCGTTACGGATGATTCGACTCCCCAAAGTGTGCAGCCTAAATGTGGAAATGATCAGTGTCGTTTAGGCCTGTTGGATCAAAACGACTCTGAGCACCGAGATGATTAAGTAATCATTGTTAAAGGGCTCCGTGTTATATTGCCGTGGGAACAGTTTTTAATAATGGCATCTCAACAAAATTTGAGTCCAGAGATGGAAAAAAGAGAGCGAGCACGAGTCTCTAAAGGGTTACTGAGCGGCGCTGAGAAATAATAGCGGGTTTGGATGCAGACTTTTACACATGACGATAGACACGTCCATAGTGCAACTGACAGACGGAAAGAAAGAAGTGAAAACAAGAGAAACGAGTAAAAAGACACAGACGTGGACAAAGAAACCAACATGGATAAAATAAGAGTCAGAGACAGACAGATAAATAGCAATTGACAAAGACACATTGATTACAGATAGGGATTAACAGGCGGTCGTAGTAAAGTAGCCTTTTACACGATTCGTGTAAATTTCCCTGCCATGCGTTTAATCTATATCTTAGAGCTGAAGACTCGTCTGGGAGTCCAGCGTCTTTACAGGCTCGTCTGTGGAGGAGCAGCAGTGTCGTTTTTGTTGACGCAGCAAAACCCAACAGCTTGGTCCTTCCTAAAAACCTCAAAAAGGAAGTGGAGAGATGCAAACATGACGGACAATACCGTTCTACTCAGCAGTTATGGGTTCATCTCCTGCTGCGTTAAACATTCATTCATTCATTCATCTTCTACCGCTTATCCGAACTACCTCGGGTCACGGGGAGCCTGTGCCTATCTCAGGCGTCATTGGGAATCAAGGCAGGATACACCCTGGACGGAGTGCCAACCCATCGCAGGGCGCACACACACACACACACTCATTCCCTCACAATCACACACTAGGGACAATTTTCCAGAGATGCCAATCAACCTACCATGCATGTCTTTGGACCGGGGGAGGAAACCGGAGTACCCGGAGGAAACCCCCGAGGCACGGGGAGAACATGCAAACTCCACACACACAAGGTGGAGGTGGGAATCGAACCCCCTACCCTGGAGGTGTGAGGCGAACGTGCTAACCACTAAGCCACCGTGCCCCCCGCTGCGTTAAACAGACTTAGCAAAAACAGTTAAATGTTACAGAAAGGATCATCTTTACACTTTTAGTTTTTGTTGTAGGGTAACAGCTTAATTCACAGCGTTTTGGGAAACTGTCCTGTAAATATGTGTAAACTTGTATAGGTGTGAATGACAGAACCAGATTTTTTATTATTTTATTATTTTTCGTCCGTCTCTGCAGCCTTTAAGAGTCCCTTAAAGATGTTGAGGCTTATAATTGCACATTTTCCTTCTTCTTTTTCCAATTCATTATTCTTTCACCCCCACAGGTTTCACACACACGTACATACACACACACCCCGACACTCAGTGTTGCCTCCATATTGATACCACATTAAGCCCTGCTACTGAAATGCTGCAATAGTAGGAAATAAAAAACACATCATTAGTGCTAATGAACGACAGATTTCTCTAAATCTCTCACATCTGCTTGTAAACTGTCAACTCTGACAAGCTGGGATTCATATTTTTGGCCATGATAATAAAAAAAGAAAAGAAAAATATAACATTCATTACACACAGCTATCTGCATTTTTTAAATTTAAACGAAAGTGAAACAAAGGCGGGGGCGCGGTGGCTTAGTGGTTAGCACGTTCGCCTCACACCTCCAGGGTTGGGGGTTCGATTCCCACCTCCACCTTGTGTGTGTGGAGTTTGCATGTTCTCCCAGTGCCTCGGGGGGTTTCCTCCGGGTACTCCGGTTTCCTCCCCCGGTCCAAAGACATGCATGGTAGGTTAATTGGCATCTCTGGAAAATTGTCCGTAGTGTGTGATTGTGTGAGTGAATGAGAGTGTGTGTGTGCCCTGCGATGGGTTGGCACTCCGTCCAGGGTGTATCCTGCCTTGATGCCCGATGACGCCTGAGATAGGCACAGGCTCCCCATGACTCGAGGTAGTTCGGATAAGCGGTAGAAAATGAGTGAGTGAGTGAGTGAGAGTGAAACAAAGGCCAAAAAACGCTAAGCTTTACATCTGAATGAAGGAACACAGGCTTTAGTTCAGACACGCTAACGTAGCGAACACGTCGAGAAGTCGTCAAATGAACGCAAATGATCGTAATGAATTGAGCTAATCCCACTTTCCCAAAAGACTATTGTTGAAACCAATAAAGCACTTAATTTGTACGGCAAATTTTAAATATGTATTCGTGCAGAAGACCCGTTTGATGCACTATTTTTGTGATGTCATCATGTACACTAGCATTCACTAACTGCTTTCACACCCGGGAATTCTGTTATTACTTATTGATTTGTCTCTTGTGGTTTTCGGTTCAGGAAACAAACTTCAGTCCGCAGATTCCGTACGGTCCGCCTTATCGTTTCTAAACGCCACGAACTTCAGCTCTTGCTAGCTAGTTCGCTGAACTTATTCAGCTACCTAGAAAAAAATCATTGATGTGATGAGGTTTTCTGTAAGGAGACGTTTCGCTAACAGTTAGGAAAGGAGTCTCCTGTGACTCTGCTTCATTTTTTTCATCTTGTATCAGGAACATCAACCTCATTTCCTGTATGTCCTGTAAGTGTTTGTGACTCCGGCAGCAAACGAAAGATTCTTATTATGGTATTTTAGTAATTCAGTGCTTTTATTGGGACCTGCATCTTGTGCAAATATCAGATAACTCTGAGCATATACTGTGTATTGTGTACACACACACACACACACACACACACACGGCTTATGTCCACATATTGCATCAGCTAAAAATGGGTTTTGTGTTTGGCTGCCTGTTTATTTTTCAAACCTCAGTGTTTTTATTTAGCGTCATTTTTCTTTAGTAACAAGGAGAATTGTGAGTAGAGTGTGCTTTTAGGGGTGTGTGTGTGTGTGTAAATGTAAGAGTGATGACCAGCGTGTGTGTATGTGTGTGCTGTGTGTTTCACAGCATTTGCGTTTCACTTAGCCACACTTTACTTTTGAGTATGTAACGACTCCTAACAGGTGACCGTGCCAGACCGATACAGTGAAATTCACTCACTCACACACTCACACTCTTTGGGAACTTTGGCAAGGTGAAACACAACTCGACTCGTCCACACACACTTTTTTTCCTGCTGATTGCTTTCCTGACCTTGGGCTGTCAGTCAGCATAGAGCGCTGAGATACAGTGTATTTATAACGCTGTGTGTGTGTGTGTGTGTGTGTGTGTGTGTGTGTGTGTGTGTGTGTGGGCATGTAAAATGTGTCTGTGTGTGTTAATAACTCTCTCTCTCTCTCTCTATCTGTGCCAGGATCCAGCAGGAATCTTTGAGCTGGTGGAAGTCGTGGGCAACGGTACCTACGGGCAGGTGTACAAGGTGAGAAGAGGGATGGATGGATGGAGGGAGAGAAAGAGAAAGATGGCAAGAAGGATGGATTAATGATGTTTGATGGCTCCAGTCGTGTTATTTAACATATGCGTGGGTGAGTCAGTGAAAGAGGGAGGGAGTGACAGAGCTCCAGGTCCCCAAATGCAGCACTGTATTTGTGAAGCTGTAGCTGTAATAAAGGTAGACAGACTCACAGTCAGTCTGTAACATGATTTCGACACGTTAGGAGCAGAAGCATCAATTCTCCAGAGTCGGTAAACCCTTTAATAAAAGTCCCCGTTGCAAATTATTAAACTGGTGGTGGTTCATCGGTCTGGAGACGAGCTACAGGGCTTGAGACGTAGCTTTACTTTAAAATGGGGGAAAAAATCAGTCATGAATATACAAACGTTTAAAGATAAAATGATGCGGAAATGCGTGTTTATTATTTCTGTGTGTAATAAAAAATGGCACCATGCCACACCAGTCCATTGTTTAAGCATTAAAAGGTTGTTCAGACACTTCAGCTGTCTGTCCGGCCTTTAAACCAAAAGAATTAAAAACCTATAAACACACCATCCACTTAGCTCACACTTCTGTGGTGTAAAGGGAGATAAAAGGATGGAGTAAATTTCATTACATGTTGTTTGTCTTCTTCGCTCTTCTTTTCTTTTCTTTTTTTCAGTTTTAACTATCATCTCTTGCCCCGAGACAGAAATCCGAGATGAAACGAGAGATGCTGTCAGGTTTTGATATGACGGATGTGTTTATATCTCCGTTATCAGATTAGCGCCATCATGAGGCTCTGCTGTAGGGAACGAGGTGCAGGACGGACAGATGCGAAAGATAAGAAGGAGAGAGAGAGAAATGCCTGAATCTGCTGCAGGCCGAGCTCCGTGTTTTTGAACGTAATTTTATCGCGCACAGGAAATCAATGAACGTATGCGCTGTTGAGAATTTAAAACAATCCGTGTTCGTAACCCTTTGTCAAATCCACGGCTGTGTTCATACGGCCCGGCCGTCACGCTTTCTCAGAGTTTACTCTGGGTTTAGTCTGTGGGTTTAGTGCTGAGCAGGCAGAACGACAGGGTGAGTTAGATGTCAGCGGTGCAGTGTAACGGAAGGCGTTAATTACTGGAGCGTGTGAATGTGGGGTACCAAGGTGAGAAGGAGGTC
>NC_083485.1:3058159-3065659 GCF_030014155.1 Tachysurus vachellii | reverse complement strand
TCCTTCCGACTTTCCTAAGAACACCTAGAGCACCGCATCTGAAGATCTCTCTCCTCTTCCAGGTCTAAAAAGTTTATCGACTTTATCGAGGGCTGCCTGGTGAAGACCTACCCGAGCCGTCCGAACACCGAACAGCTGCTGAAGCATTCGTTCATCAGAGATCAGCCGACCGAGCGCCAGGTGCGCATCCAGCTCAAAGACCACATCGACCGCACGCGCAAGAAGCGTGGAGAGAAAGGTGAATGAGGCACACGTACTGACAGTAAGGCTGCCTGTGAGCCTGTCTTATTTTCTCAGTCATTACTACGTGACTTATACGAATGAGCGCAGTTGGCCGTTCATACAAAGATTTGAATTCTGTCGGTAGATGAGTTGCACCACCATATCGTAATTAGCGCCTCTAGGAGGAAGGTCCAGTATTAATGTGATTAGAGACCTGTGTTGGTTAGTTTCTGTTCCTTGTTGAATGCTGGATTCTGATTGGTCAGAAGATTGTCAGTTCTCTGAATTTATTGGATTATAATATTATTATTATTATTATTATTATTATTATTATTATTATTATTATTATAAGTATCATCTTGAATGGACTTACTTGCATGGCAAACATTTCAACGGTAGAGATTAAAAATGTCATAGATGTGCTAAAGTTTTCTGTAAGTAGTCGTTTATTTCCTGGAAGGAGTCTCCAGTATCAGTCAGGTGTAAATCAGTTAGTTTGTTTCATGTGTGTCTTACTACATTAAATGTACCTGCAGAGAGATAAAAATGTATTTTTAGCATCCGTGCTATTCTAGTCATCATCAGTTCCCAGTGTGTTATGCTTTGGATGTGTCTGTAGCGCCACAACGCCGTGTGGGTGAAAGCTGCACATTTTTCCCCTGAGTTTTTATCCACCACATGGTTTCGAGACACACAGAGAGCCTCAGCGTGTCTGCAGATGGTTGCTGCAATGGTTTAGGGAAAGCAGAGCGGTTCATGGACCACGAAGGATAAACGTTTTAGTGACAGACCTAGTCAATTGAATTTTGCTTTTAACCGCAAATTTGCTAAATTAGCACGGCTGCTAAAAATTGTAGGAGTCATTATATTATCTGAGTCTCTGTCTGTTTGTCTGTCTGTCTGTCTGTCACTCACAGAGGAGACCGAGTACGAGTACAGTGGTAGTGATGAAGAAGATGAGAACAGAGGTGATGAGAGAGAGTCCAGGTAAATACTACAGCTGATACAGCAAAACAACTACACACACACACACACACACACACACACGAACACTGATATACAGAACTATACAAGTCAAATCCCTGGACACATTTTCATAACACTCTGCAGTGCACACATTTCTACATTTCTTCCTGATACTTGTTTATGCTGAGCCTTTCGTCTACCTCTAGGGATTTGAGTCTCTCCTTCTAAGATTCCTCATGATGAATGATGTATGAAAAATACATTTAGAGTAGACAATAATACAATATGATTCGACTTGGAGCTGTTTTGATGAAATGCAGCACTGTGCAGAATTTTGAAAATGTGTTAGTGGTGAGCTGTGAAGAAAATAAGTCATGTCCCCTTCAGCGTGGCTGCCCACAGACGCCACACCTCTTTTACAAGGACTGATAAACACACAAACCATGCAGTGGTCACGCCCCTTTTACTGAGCGGTACATACAGGGGCCACATCTCCTTTTCTGAGAATTACAATAGCAGAGAGAGGCCACACCCACTTTACAGAGACTGATACATATAGAGGCCACACCCACTTTACAGAGACTGATACATATAGAGGCCACACCCACTTTACAGAGACTGATACATATAGAGGCCACACCCACTTTACAGAGACTGATACATATAGAGGCCACACCCACTTTACAGAGACTGATACATACAGAGGCCACACCCACTTTACAGAGACTGATACATATAGAGGCCACACCCACTTTACAGAGACTGATACATATAGAGGCCACACCCACTTTACAGAGACTGATACATACAGAGGCCACACCCACTTTACAGAGACTGATACATATAGAGGCCACACCCACTTTACAGAGACTGATACATATAGAGGCCACACCCCCTTTACAGAGACTGATACATACAGAGGCCACACCCACTTTACAGAGACTGATACATATAGAGGCCACACCCCCTTTACAGAGACTGATGCATATAGAGGCCACACCCCCTTTACAGAGACTGATACATATAGAGGCCACACCCCCTTTACAGTGACTGTAACATATACAGGCCACACCCTCTTTATTGAGACTGATACATATAGAGGCCACACCCCCTTTACAGAGACTAATACATACAGAGGCCACACCCCTTTACAGAGACTGATACATATAGAGGCCACACCCTCTTTATTGAGACTGATACATATAGAGGCCACACACCCTTTACAGAGACTAATACATACAGAGGCCACACCCCTTTACAGAGACTGATACATATAGAGGCCACACCCTCTTTATTGAGACTGATACATAAAAAGGCCACACCCCCTTTACAGAGACTGATACATATAGAGGCTACACCCCCTTTACAGAGACTGATACATATAGAGGCCACACCCTCTTTATTGAGACTGATACATAGAGGCCACACCCCTTTACAGAGGCTAATACATACAAAGGCCACACCCTCTTTATTGAGACTGATACATATAGAGGCCACACCCCCTTTACAGGGACTCATACATACAGAGGCCACACCCCCTTTATTGAGACTGATACATACAAAGGCCACACCCTCTTTATTGAGACTGATACATATAGAGGCCACACCCCTTTACAGAGACTGATACACAGAGGCCACACCCTCTTTATTGAGACTGATACATATAGAGGCCACACCCCTTTACAGAGACTGATACACAGAGGCCACACCCCTTTACAGAGACTGATACATACAGAGGCCACACCCTCTTTATTGAGACTGACAGAAACCACTCCCCTTTCACTGGGGCTGATGAACCCAGGCCATATTGCCTTTAATAGGTGATGCCCCCTTTATTGGGAATGACAGAGGCCACGTCCCTTTTTCCAAATGCCGAAGACCTAAAATACTGATTTACTGAATTCTGTTGTATTGATGAAGTTCCACTATACGCTGTCTTTCCTCAGCTCCATCCTGAACGTGCCGGGCGAGTCGACGCTGAGGCGTGACTTCCTGCGGCTTCAGCAGGAGAATAAGGAGCGCTCTGAGGCACTGAAGAGGCAGCAGGCCCAGCTGGCAGCACAACGCCGTGACCCCGAGGAGCACAAGAGGCAGCTCCTCCATGACCGTCAGAAACGCATTGAGGAGCAGAAGGAGCAGCGGCGAAGGCTTGAAGAGGTAACGGTCGCGTACAGAATACAACACCGTTTGGACTGTTGGGTCTTTCCGCAGCTCTGAATGGACGATCGAATCAGGAATACGAAGGGAAACAGGTGCAGCTGAGCAAAATCTGACAGCTGTTACATAACTCTAAAACTTAAGTCATGTCACGTTTAAACAGTTGTTTGAGTGAAAATGGAGACCTGCAAGACTTAAATTAGGTTATTTCTTATTTCTATGTGCAACATTTATCAGATGTTATCACGCTTCTACATAAAGTCGCCCGTCAAGCATTCGAGCGATTGCTTATTTTCCATTATCTGCATTAATGCAGGGAATTAATGAGCCATTTGAGTTTGGTTTTTTTTTTTTTTTTGCTGCTTGTTAAATGGACTTCCAGACAAGAGCGATGTGAGCTTTGATTACACTTATGATTTGTCCACCCCTGAAACCCTATAATAAAAAAACTCATTCTTAATATGTTTATGGTGTGACGGTCAACATCAGTGAATTTTATCTCTGTAGAGTTTTATTCAGTCCTGTCTTAGGGGGACGTTTTGATTTTTAGTGTGCGGGAGAGACTCACGCTTTTTGTGACTCAGCCATGAGTAAAGAGGGCAAAGCAGCTTGCAGTAGTATTCGTGTGTGTGTGTGTGTGTCTCTGACAGCTCTGAGTGTGTGTTACAGAACACGTCCACACCACAGGTTGTTATTGTCTGGATCACGCTTGGGTTCAGAACGTTAAATGAACATGTCTAGTGTAGCATGCGTCTGTTTAACAGACGAATCAAAAAACAGCTGCGACATGCGAATGTAAGCCAAGAGTCACAAGCTGAGGTCCGGGAAGAGCTTGTTTTAATATTTAACCTGGTGAAGAATGGCATTTAAAGAATGTCCAAATTGTGAGGCTCCTCGAGGGCAGTTTTTGTTGAGTGTGTGTTTCTATCTGTATGGGAATGTAACATAACCGAGACGGGAAATATGTGGCGTTTTGGTTAATGTTAGTTGTAAAACCATGTAGCTTTACATATTGCAGCTTGTGAATGTTGTGAATAACGTAGACATTGGGGCTTGTTGCTGAAGAGTGCTTCTTAGATCATTAGTAAGAAGAAATATGAATGATGTACAGTGTATGAGAAAGAGAGAGAGAGGAAGCTCTCGGGTATCGAGGAGGGCACAGTCAGAGCAACACTCGCGGCGAAAGGCACTCAGTGTTCTTTGTGGACGCAGGAAATTGACGGGAGGCCGATAGAGCTTTGGCGAGAGCACAAATGCATACTTAATTAAGCATGTTTTTAGGCCTCTTCTTTTTAAAGTCTATTGAGTTGCTGAGGCTCCAGGAGTGGACATATCAGTGAGCTGGAGTGAAATGCTTGTTAGTAAACTAATCCCTGAGCTTAGAGCCTGTGAGGCGGATTTATCTTGTAAGTTGCAGGTCATATTAGCTTGATTATAAAATGAACACACTGTACCAAAGTGGCTCAGAATAAGAGGTTTTTTTAATACAAGATCTTCTATTTTAATATTCAGTCCTCTGCTGCAGTGGAATAAAGCGGATGGGAAGTGAGAAAAAGAGAGCGCTGACATCAGAGGGCTGCCCAGTAATCGACCACAACAAAAGGGAGAAGCCACGGGTCTGTAATGCAATAAGCGTCATTAGTCGATATATTTATCTCCCGTCTTTGTACAGGCGAGAATGAGTAGAGAGAGGGAGGGATGGAGGGAGGTGATTATAGAGAAGAAGGAAAGGGGTTGATGGAAACACTTTTTTTTTTTTTTTCTTTTTAATGGAGCGAGTGCGTAGTCAGTTCTCTAACGCTGGACACCTTTCTGGTCAGAACTTCAGTACCTGAGCTTTACTTAGACTTTAAAACATATTCACTTTATTCCCAAAAGTAACCCAATTATAAAAGGATTGTTTCCCAGGGATTTAATGGCAACATGGCAACGTTACATCAATCAACTACTTAACAGGGAAAAAGTCTCATACGTGCCGGAACCTCTGTAAGTGCGGCACGGTAAACATACAGCCATTTTCAGGTTCTGGATTGAAACAGGAGAAGAAGAAAAAAGTCGATTTGCAGCAGAACCAAACCTGCGTGTTCATGTATGTTTTCATGTGTGGTTTATTTGCAGCTCTTTCATGGCCTTGAATAAATCTCTGCATATAGATGCGTGTGTATAAGAAGCCTGTAAGGCCGGGGCCGTGGTGTGTGGGATGCGGTCTGCGGCTGTTGCTCGTGTATAATTATAGTTATTAGGATATAACAGGTAGAAACCGATGCCAGATATGGGTGAATTTATTCACACTGTGGAGCAGCTGGGAGAGATCCACCACTGCAGCGAGGTGACTCATCAGTCCCTTCGTCACCTACATCTCTCTCTCTCTCTCTCTCTCTCTCTCTCTCTCTCTCTCTCTCTCTCTCTCTCTCTCTCTAATTCAACCTTTCCTTAACTTCCTGTTTAAAATATCATTTTTTTATTATTTTTTTTTACATCAGGTGACATTTGTTATTTCATCATAGATATTTAAAAGTAATTCTCTATCTGTTTCTCTCTCTCTCTCTCTCTCTTTCTCGTACTCTCACAGCAACAGAGAAAGGAGCGTGAGATGGTGAGGCAGCAGGAGAAAGCTCCTCACCGGAGACTCGACGATATGAGACGAGAGGAGGACCGCAGGATGGCCGAGCGAGAGCAGGTAGCCAATCGGCGCTCAAGAAGCGCCACACCTCCACCAATACTGGCAGAGCGTAGGCACCCACTCCGATCCTGGAATGCCTGTGAATTGGTTGCCATGGGAGCAGGCTCTCAGCACAGTTTTGACTGTGTGTGTGTGTGTGTGTGTGTGTGTGTGTGTGTGTGTGTGTGTGCGTGCCGTGTGCAGCTCCACATTCAGTAGAATTCAAAGTGGAAGAGACGTAAAAGATCAATCAGCAAGAATTAGTGTGTTTAGCTTCTCTTTAAAGACATACTAAGATGTATTCAGTGGTGTTCATGCACTCTGTCACACACACACACACACACACACCCCTACCAGCACGGCTCTCTACACCCACTCGCGCCCACTCCTTCTGCTGAACCTACAATAATACATGACCATAACCGCTCCTGCCTTACGTAGTACAGGAGGCGTTCATGCTGTCAGTCTCTTTTTAATTAATATGTTCAGTATTTAAATCCACTGGCTATTTAACACACTTTGTTTCCGCACACTTCCGCACTCTTCCGCACACTTCCGCACTCGGGACATCAACACAAACGCTTAGTAGTGTGTTCAAATCCCTAAAAAAAAATTTTTCACTCAGACTAGCAAGAATGGCTTTAAAAATCTTCACCCACCCACAAAAACATCTGAAGTGTCTAATTTGGAAAGGTGTTAGTGGCTCATTTTATTTCCAATTTAAGCCGTTTGAGATTTGGCCACAGATAAAGAGCGACTCCTGCATGTGCCAGTTAGATATTAACTGTTTAAATCATTATGTGCAAATAATGAATGCCACAAATGTCAAACTCTGTGTGCACATTTTCCTGAAGGGATACACTGCAATACACACACACACACACACACACACACACACACACACACACCAGTGAAAGCAAAAGCACAATATTTTTCCAAGAGGACTTTTTTTTTTTTTTTTTTTTTTTTTTCTCCACGTATTTCCAGTCTTTCTCCTTTTCAGCTTTTTCTCGTCTCTTTCCCTCTTTCCCTTCTTTCTCTTGCCCTCTTTTTCACTCTGTAGGAATTTATAAGGCATAAGCTGGAGGAAGAGCAGAGACAGTTAGAAATCCTTCAGCAGCAGCTTCTCCAGGAGCAGGCCTTGCTCATGGTAACACTATCCTCTTGAATTCTTCCCTGTTCCCTTCCCTGTTCACTACCGACTTCTCTCCTCTTCTGCAGTCAGGGTTGATGCGTCTCAACGTTTTTTTAAAGGATCGCGCTGTAATACCGGCCACGGGGAGTAATGTGGGTCGCACCCCTGTAGATCCCAGGGAAGTTTTATCGGTCATGAATCTACTTCTCTAAACATCTCGTCTAGTTAGACGTCCCACAGGAGAGGTACCATGGCAGTGTTTATCTTGTACGTTCTGGAAAGGTTTAATCATTTTATACGTAGCTGACACATGAGAAACTAGAGATTCCCTTTGTGGAGATTTCTAGAACAAGTCCTC
>NC_083485.1:3043159-3053159 GCF_030014155.1 Tachysurus vachellii | reverse complement strand
TAAAAGTAGTAAAATAAATAAAAGAATAAACACTTTCTACTTTGACTCATCAAACTTCATCGTGTTAAAATAATTGAAGAGCTCTTTTCCAAAACGCAATAAACGCCAAAATAAAAAAAAACGAGTTTGTCATGTCATTTTGCTGTGTTGTGAACCTATATTACTGCTCCATCAACGTTTCATCCCAAAACGCTATATTTCCTTGTTTAAAATGTACTGCAAGATGCAGTTCCTTTCCAAACCGCGATAAGCGACAAACCTGTTGTTTGCCAAAACGCTATATGTCCTCTCTCGACCAATCAGAATTCGGTGAGCGTTCGACGCAATCCAACATGGCGGCGGTCTGAGGCGAGAGATGTTTGTTTGTGCGCAGTCAGATTATTTCTATTCTTAATAAAGTTATTTATTTCCCTGATGTGATATGTTGCATGTTCTCTTGTTGGTTTATGTCTCTTTTTATATAAAAAAAAAAAAAAAAAAAAAAAAAAAATTTTTAAATAAAGGATGGATTTATAGCGTTTTGGAAAAAAATAAAAAGAAACTTTGAATTTATATTCAACAAAATCGTTGTTTCATTTAACAATCACTGTTTAACATGTTCAGACTGAGCCAACAGACCATTTTAACAGGATAAATTGAATATAAACAAAATGTGTGGGTCTAGGTAAAAAACGTCATTTTCATAAAAACTATTAAAATGGATTTATAGCGTTTTGGAAAAGAGCTCCTCATATATAAAGTCAAGCAGATAATTCTCAAGCTGATGGTGTAGGGACATTTAAATCTCCTGCGCTAAAGACAAACCGTTTAAATCTTTGCACCTTTATCAGTAAAAAAAGAGTTAATTTAAATTAAAAAAAAGATAAAGGTTTGAATCAGACTCACATTTCGTGTGTGTGTGTGTGTGTGTGTGTAGGTCTAAGTTCTCGGTTTGACCAACTGAAGTTGGAGGTGCGAAAAGGCTCCATGGTCAACGTGAACCCAACAAACACTCGCCCCGTCAGTGACACCCCCGAAATCCGCAAATACAAGAAGAGGTTTAACTCTGAGATCCTCTGTGCTGCACTTTGGGGTATGAATATTGTGTGTGTGATGGTAACTTGATAGTAGACCCACAAATCAGTCCGATTGGTGAATATGTAACCGTGTGTGTGCTCGTGCTCACGTGCACACAGGTGTAAACTTGCTCGTTGGAACAGAGAACGGACTAAAGCTGTTGGACCGCAGCGGGCAAGGCAAAGTTTATCCGCTCATCAATTCCCGCAGGTTCCAGCAGATGGACGTGCTCGAGGGACTTAACCTGCTCATCACCATATCAGGTTTTTATACACACGTTAGCTCTTCTTCACACTAAATTAAGCCAGATGTGTCTCTTTAACCCAAACTTTCTCTGTTAGGCAAAAAGAATAAGGTGCGAGTGTATTATCTGGCCTGGCTGAGGAACAAGATCCTTCATAACGACCCTGAGGTGGAGAAGAAGCAGGGCTGGACCACTGTAGGGGAAATGGAGGGCTGTGTGCACTACAAAGTGGGTAAGTACACACCATAGTGAGTGTACGAGAGAACATACTGTCTGGCGTCTGTCTTTATTTCATGTAACAACATGCAGTGACGTTTTGCGTCAGTTTGATTAGTTTAGCAGACACACTGTATTTCAGACAGAATTCTTAACACCGTAACTGTTTTTTTTCCGATCCCGTGCGTGATCCGCTCAGTGAAGTACGAGAGGATTAAATTCTTGGTAATCGCTCTGAAGAATGCGGTGGAGGTGTACGCCTGGGCCCCCAAACCCTACCACAAATTCATGGCCTTTAAGGTAATGACACACATTCCGTGCTTCATGCTTGTCTAGTTTGATCAGGGATCTTTACTCCACGGCTAATCTGCTCCTCTCTCTCTCTCTCTCTCTCTCTCTCTCTCTCTCTCTCTCTGTGTAGTCGTTTACCGACCTGCCTCACAGACCTCAGCTTGTTGACCTGACTGTAGAAGAAGGGCAGAGGTTAAAGGTTATCTACGGTTCGAGCGCCGGCTTCCACGCCATCGACGTCGACTCCGGGAACAATTACGACATCTACATTCCTGTCCACGTAAGTCAGCGGCTCTGTTTTCAGACAGACATTAAACTCGTTTGAGCGCAGCGTGAGTCGTACGCTCTGGTGCCACCTGGTGGTTAAGAGCTCAAAGGCACTTGTATTTGTCGACAGATTTGTATATAGCGAGAGGAATATGTCCTTTGGTAGAAAAACAATCAACAAAGGGATGAGAGCGACGCATCGTGTGTCACTCTTACCTGCATATTTTCCTATAACGGCACCTCTGTGTTTGTTTTATTCTGTTACTCGCTGACCTTACACACATTATTATAAAGCACTGTCGCTTCACAGACAACAGGCGACATGAAGACAGATATTTTTAATATAGTGTGTGTGTGTGTGTGTGTGTGTGTGTATAGATCCAGTCTCAGGTGACTCCACATGCCATCGTCTTCCTGCCCAGCTCTGATGGAATGGAGATGCTGCTGTGTTACGAGGATGAAGGAGTGTACGTCAACACCTACGGCCGCATCATTAAAGACGTGGTGCTGCAGTGGGGAGAGATGCCCACCTCTGTCGGTATGACACACACACACACTTATAGCTCACAACACTATCCGTATGTGAACCACGGTTTGTCATGTTGCTCTAGGACAAATGTGCATATCTAAAAGGAAAGTGATGACTGGAAAAAAAAAAATGGTGCCAAGATTATAGTGCATTATATAACAAATATAACCTCTCTCTCTCTCTCTCTCTCTTCCTCTCCCTCCCTGTGTTCACTCTCGGTCTGTTTGCTCTGTGTCTGTAGCTCATATTTGTTCTAATCAGATCATGGGCTGGGGTGAGAAGGCTATAGAGATCCGCTCAGTGGAGACCGGTCACCTGGACGGGGTGTTCATGCACAAGAGAGCTCAGAGACTCAAGTTTCTGTGCGAGAGGAACGACAAGGTCTGAGCTGCATGAGGAGCTTTCACGTGATGTTGATGGCATAAGATTTAATTTAATGAAAACAAACCTAAAGGAAATCTCTCTCTCTCTCTCTCTCTCTCTCTCTCTCTCTCAGGTGTTCTTTGCGTCGGTGAAGTCTGGAGGAAGCAGTCAGGTCTACTTCATGACCCTCAACAGAAACTGCATAATGAACTGGTGATGGAGCAGCCCTATGATCAGCGTTTCTCTCTCTCTCTCCACACTTTCTCTCTTTCTCTCTCTCTTTCTCTCTCTCTTTCTCTCTCTCTTTCTCTTTCTCTTGCTCTCTCTCTCTCTCTCTCTCTCTCTCTCTCTCTCTCTCTCACACACACACACATACACACACAATGTAAATAGATACAACGCCCACACGCTTTCACTTCCTCACATGCACTCCCAGAAACACACACATACACACTCATGCTCTAGACTGTCATGGTTCTCTTAACAATGTATCTGTTGTAAAACATTTTGGGGATTGTGTGTGTGTGTGTGTGTGTGTGTTATGACACGTGCGGATGCCAAATTGCTTAACTTTCTTTCAACACCGGAACAAAATATTCATTCTTTTTATTGGCTTTTGTTATTTTGCCAGATTTCAGTGAGTTTGCCTCTTTTTTTTTTTCTTCTCCCCCACAAAATTTCATTTCATTTCATTTCATTTCTACATTCCAACTTTACCACCATTAAAAAGAAGAAACGAAGAAACAGCAGCGGCGTAAAAGCCTTGGACATTTTGCTGGTGGCCGTCGCCGCCCCCTGCTGCTCTCGGGTGGTACTGCAGCATCTGTAAATTTCCATTCTCACACTGTACTGTAATTCAGTAGCCTAGTCGTTTAATCTAACGGATTTAAACTATCTGTGATTTTATTATTTATGTTCGAACTATAGCAGAACATTTAGAGGAGCTCTCACGATATCAGTTCTCCTATATTTTGAGCTCTTTAAACTTTTCCCTTCGGCTATGTAGACCGGAATTGGACCGAATCCTTTAATCATTCATAGTCAACGCTTTTAAGAATCTGGGTTATGCTTTTCGCTCGTGAAGCACCACGGAAGTGCGACCGTTATTACAAGCACTCTCTCTGATTTAGCCATGGAGAATGCTCTCTCTTTTTTTCTTTCTTTTTATTTTCTTTCTCGTCTGAAGTTCCAGTATATCTCGGGCCGTTTGATATTCTCTGTATGTATAGGTATTTGGTATTATTCCTACTTTAATAATATCTCGCTGTTCTATTGCAATACGTGCTGTAATCGTGCTGTTCTCGTTTCAGATTTTCACGAGGGGAGTCTCTTTAACCGGTCGGATTATTATGAGGTTAGGGAGAAGTAGTTCTTTAATTTTTAAAAAATATTTTTTTTTCCTTCTGTTTTATTTTTTTTTTTTTGGCAGCAGAAATGCTTTCTTCGTTTGTGAGCCGGCTTTGCAGCTCACGTCACCATGCAGACGTATAGGAGAAAGTTGGAGCTTTTATCTCAGTCGTTTGACCCCTTGTTCAGGCAGGAGGAAAGGATTCGGACGTGTAAGGCTTCACTCCACTGAAATAAAAGATCTTAGCATGTCACGAGACGTCGGATTCATTTCTGTTCCGCACCGGAGGTCGGAGCTCAGGAGATTTGATCCCACTCACTGGGATTTTTAAAACACTCAGACGTATTTTTCAGCCCGTGTGTTTTCCCCACACACAAAAAAAAAACAAAAATCCCACAATCGCACGACGACCCCAGGATCGTATTTATTCTCGTACGTGTTTTTTAGGGCGCTCGCTTCCTATTGAGCATGAACAGACTTCCTATGTTTGATGCGCTCGCTAATTCTGGATGCATTTCTGCTGCCAAACTCCCTGATGTGACGTACAGCCTTATTCGAGAAAAATAAATAAATAAATAAATAAATATATGAATCTTTGATTTGGAGTGTAATGGAATGAGCTGTGATTATCACAGACTTTCCAGGTGGAAAAAAATCCTACGATCGTTTCAGTTCACTTCTCTTTTGTCTTTTTTTTTTTAACATAATATATAAGCCGTGACTTTGGCTTGGATTCATGATCATGTGCGAGTGTGAGACTGTACGATAACACACACCCTGTGGTCCAAAGCAATAGCAGTGTGACTGGCGAGCGTGAGCGGGCCGGCGTTGCCTGCAGCTCTGCAATACTAGCAGATCACCATGACGACGACGACTCTTTCCCCCAGTTCACTTTTACTAGCATAACCTACTGTGGATCCAAAACCTTTTGTTTACAAATCTTTATAATATATCATGTCAAATTTCCATGTCCAGAAATCTGGATGTAGGTTTAGATCCCTAATGAACAAACAAGCGGCGACGTCGTCTTGTGGGACCGGCGCAGGCCTGTCTTAATGATTCCCGAAATCTACAGCACCCTGAAGCGAGGCTTCTAAATATATCTTTTGTTTCTATTACAGAAAGCGTAGAACTAATCAATACTACCAGAAAGATGCCTATATATTTAAAATAAAAAGGTTTAATAGCTAAACGAGAGATCGATGATTGTAACATATAAAAGCACTTTTATCTCACTTTATTATCTAATAGCTGAGAGACATCGTTAGTTTAATCGTTGAAATCAGTCCGTCAGATTTTTCCGTCATTGTCGCGGCCACAAACGCTGCAGCTTTATTCAACGTTTGCTCCGCGACTTTGCTTGTTTTTTTTTTTTGTTTTTTTTTTTCGCTTTCAGAAAGCTGCTCAGTGAAGACACGTCTGTAACGACTTCCTGTCGCTGTCCTCGTGTACGACACATGAATCGAACAGATTCAGCTTTTGGTCCAATGTTTGTTGCTGTGATGTCACACGACGCGTCCCGGCCCAAACCTGCCCAAAATCTGCCACTAGTTTAAGCGATTTCCAAGAATTCATATTATTGAAGTAGTCTTCAGCAGATAAGTGATGTTTTCTAGGAGTTTCTGTAAATTATTTGCTGTAAATTTATGTGCTGTAGAAATATATTAAAGCAGCAGGGCGTTAGGAAGCAAACGTGACTCGGTTACGTTTATTGGGACGTTAATGAGATTCGATTGTTTTTCTTCTGAAAATCCACGTAGTCGTATCTCAATAGATGGCAACACGTAGACCCTTGCACATTTTTTTTGTTTTAATTCCCCTTGTATAGAAATGAATGAATATCGTGTTATTATTATTATTATTTTTTTTTGGCTTTCTAACCTTTGGGTATTGACGTTGCCCCAGTTTGAACTGCCATGTTTACCGTTCTCGCAGTGCCTTGGAGCCAGGTTGCGTGTGCGTGTGCGTCTTAGCAAAGGATGCTGTAAGAAGTATTTTGAGTTATCTGCCCCACCCCCATACCCCCGATTGCGTACGTAGTTCAGGGAAGAAGTAGTAGTGCAATCAGAGATGTTTCTCATGTCAAGAAAGTGCACTTAATCTGACAATAAGTTCAGGCCCAAAAGCCATCGCATACAGATTGGGGGGTGGGGGGTGGATTGTGTCGGGAGCCTTCAGCTGGCCAAGACGGATGAAACGAAATCACTTGACATTCAAAGAGAATGAAATTCCATACAAACAGCTTTGATTCAGAAATAGCTGCACTTTTCCCCCCTTTTTTACGTCACAGCAAAGTGATCGTTCTGCAGAGGATCCACAGAGCAGCTGAGAATAAATAAACACTTTTCTAATCCAAGCCCAATAATTCCAGTTAAGTCACCAAAAAATAAACCTAGTTTTAGTTTCATCCTGTATAAGTGTGGAACCATGGAACATCTCTCTCTCTCTCTCTCTCTCTCTCTCTCTCTCTCTCTCTCTCTCTCTCTCTCTCTCTCTCTCTCTCTCTCTCTCTCTCCCTCTCTCTCTCCCTCTCTCTCTCTCTCTCTCTCTCTCTCTCTCTCTCTCCCTCTCTCTCTCTCTCTCTCTCTCTCTCTCTCTCTCTCCCTCCCTCTCTCTCTCCCTCCCTCCCTCTCTCTCTCTCTCTCTCTCTCTCTCTCTCTCGTTTGTGAGCTTTAAGTTCCCGACCCCTGGCTGTAGAGGTTTGGGTTGCCATGGTGAGGACTCGCTTCCATGCTTCCTGATGTAGCGAATCCCTCGTCATCCCACACACAAGCTCCAGAGTGAAGAAAAAGAGGAAAGAAAAAAAAAACCTCCTTACCAAAACGTTAATCAGATAAATTCACATCGTCCTAATCAACGGTGAAATGTATTTTCAAATCGTTTATATATATATATAGAAATATCCACAGTATATATCCTGATCCTCCGATGGACGAGTTCTACATGGTTTAAGATACTAACAGAGTTTATATAGAGACGTTTATTGGGTGCCTATTTGAGATGGAATCCCAAATTTTAATATATCGTTCTAGCATTATTTTTATTACACAGATATACAGACAGGCGCTAATTTAATGAATGTAACCTGAACTTGAAGCAATTTCTGTGCAGTTCTTTTACCGGCCCAATAACATTATGAAGCACAATGTATATTTCTGCTTTAGAATCCAGTTTGGGGATTAAGACTGATCTCTCTCTCTCTCTATCTATCTCTATCTCTCTCTCTCTGTGTAGAAAAGAGCGAGCGTGGGTGTGTGTATGTGTGAATAGGAGCTATTTTTAAACCGAGTATGTGCTGTTCATGATGCTCTAAGAGAGAAAATGAGGAGGAGGAGGATTAGAGCCAGGAAAAAAAAAAACAGTATGTTTCGTTCTTTCTTCTTTTCTTTCTCAACACCAATACGGACCAGTATGCATGAAATCAGAGCGCACACATCATATCGGTGTTGTATAAAGTCCAGCCCCATCTCCTCTTCCTCGGCGTGAGACTTCCGGCTTTGCGTCGACGTGTTCCACAAAGCAGCCGTTTCTGTGCTTAGATATAATTAGAAATAATAATCAGTTATTAGTATTTTGACAGAGACTTTTTTCCCCCCCCTGACTCCATCGTATGGAGCGTCACCGCGATGTCATATGGCGTCCTGCAGGGACGTCGAGCCGACGGAGCGTCTCGGCTGTAGGAGTTCTACAGTTCTGCTTTCCTCTGTAGTTTTCCGATCGGTTCCTTCGTAATATCGGTCTCGGGCTCGATCCCAGACATATTCTCGAGCGCAGTCAGGTCCGGCGTTCCTCTCACCGATCCGTACAGTAACGTTAAAGAAATCACAAAACAAAATCTCTTCTCCAGAACCAAATAAAGGCTTCCACAGACACACCGTGTCCTCTGTTCTTTTACCACAACCGTGAAGCGATCACGATTTTATCAGGAACCTTTGGTCCTGTTTCAGGTAGCATGTCATGAGATGAGAGTGTGTGGAGTTTTTTTTTTTTTTTTTTTTTTGTTTTTTTTTTGGGGGGGGGTGTAAATGTAACTCTTATTTAAGGCCTTTAATTGCGGTTTTTCAGGCACATCGGTCTTCTTTACATGCTTTTAGCTCTATGCTTACTACAAATCTCACTTTATGATCCTCTAGTAATAGTGTCATCAAATCTTTGGATGATTTCTTGTTTGTTTGTTTTTGTTTTTTTTTTTGGGTTTTTTTTGGCACGTATTTGGTTGATTCTGATTGTGCAACCAGGAGAGGTCAAAGGTCGATAGAAAGTCTTTAAAGGTGATATCCTCTGTGATGGGTTAATAATTATTTCTATCTTTTTGTTTTGTTTTTGTTTTTCATTACATTTCTATCCTACAAGTTTTAGTTTAAATAATAATAATAATAATAAAAACGTAGATATTTGACAAAACATTATTTGTGTGCGTGTTTACGTTTGAGAGCAGATCTGAGATTTTAACGAGCTGATGATGGTCTTCAGTTTTTTTCAGTGTTCGGGATGAAATCATACATCTGTAATGTCTTAAATGCAGAATTGTTTGGAAATAAAATACAAAAAAAAATCTTTATCGGTTTAAAAAAACCGTGTGGTTCTTTTTTTTTTCTCCGTCTCTCTTTTTTTAAGAACAGAATCCAGTTCCACTTCCTCACTTAGTTTTTATTTATTTTCCTTACAGTGTTATCTGAGGCACGCAGGGAAAACATGAAGAAAATAAGCATAGAAAATCAGAATATAAACAAAAAAACATCAAAACAACAAAAAGAAATCGGATATTTACTCGTACCGGATGTCACAGGTGTCTGTTGTAAAACGAAGTGCGAAACGTCAGTCGTCTAATACGGTTTGGCGTGACGGACGATCACGTTCGTACCACATGCTTCTAGTACGTCACTACACCTGCGTTACACCAGGCATGTGTTCATATCATAACCGCCAAACCCTCCAACACCAATCACAATAATATTGCAATATTTTACCAAAAAAAAAAAAACATTTCTGTACTTTTTTTTTTCTGGGTAACATTTTAACCCGGTGCCTTTTTTGGGGTCCAAGCACCACAAACACACGGTTTCTCAATCGAGTTGGACCGTCGCATGCCGTGTTGCATCTCTGAGCTCGCTAGGAAGGAAGAAGGTTTCTAATGATGACCTGCTTGTTGAGAGGAAAAAAAAATCCAAACAAAAACAAGTCGGATAATTCACAAGCATGCACACGTTTAATGTCCGAGTGGGAAAACATTGCGTTCTCGTTAACCCTGTTAAACAAGCTCATGGTGCTTGGACCCCTTTGATTGCTGCCACATGCAGCTAAAATTCTAGTGTTTGCAAAAAATAAATAAACAAAAACTTAAAAAAAGTAAAAGTTGTTTACTTTGTATAAAGTTGACAGAACTGCTAACGGCTAAGATCGCCTGGATGTTACACGGGTTTCGTTATCTAACTAGTCAAATGTAACCTTTCAGCTTCCCAAAGTTACACTGGGGTATAGAATTATCAGCGATCAGGTGCTAAAGATCGTCTCTTGTCTTCTCAGAGCCCAAGACTAGCTGTGTGTGCGTGTGTGTGTGTGTGCGCGCGTGTGTGTGTGTGTGTGTGTGTGTGTGTTTTCAAATAAACATAAATACACTCAAATGTTTGGATTCACAATTGAACAAACTTCCTTCCAATTTTCTCTCTGACTGTGTATCTGAGTC
>NC_083485.1:2925659-3038159 GCF_030014155.1 Tachysurus vachellii | reverse complement strand
TATCCCCTCAGCCAGCCACCCCAGCAGGTTCCGCCATAATAGTTGCCTGGGTTACGTATGTATGTGTGGGGTGGAGCTATCAGAACAGAGATGGGACCCATTTGGGTTAGGGGCGTGTTTGTTTTGGTGATTTCAAATGTCAACATTGGCTTTCAAATATCGTGCACTGCACCTTTAAGATATGTTTTCAGATGGAGTCTCCAAGTATTTGCTGTTTTATTTTTCACTAACATGGCAAGCTGCGTATTCTGGCCTTATTAATGAGAATAAGACTGATGAGGGAACGAATGTTTATCGCTGCTACAACGTAAAAATGAAACGTTCTCCTTGTTTCAGGATGGATCATGGAGGTTGTGTTTCTGTGCTTTACCTGAGTAAGTGTCGAGTCTCCACATGCTTTCCTCGCATCCTGTAAAAAAAAAAACAGATTTCTATTTAGATTTTGGATTAAATCGAGTCAAAAATAAATAAATAAATGAATAAAAATAATCGACCAAACCATCAAAATCCTGTTACATTGCACTACGAGTTCTAACACCGTAATCACGTAATGTTCGGAGCGCTCGGTGGTTCTGAAGGTTCTCTTACTCGTATCTGGTTCTTCAGCTGCTCAGCCTCCTGTCGGAGCTGCTCCAGCTCACTCATCTTGAAATGACCTTTGACCTTTATCCTCCCTCACACACTCTCTCTCTCTCTCTCTCTCTCTCTCTCTTTCTCTCTTTCTCTCTCCACCTGTGAGGTCAAAAGAAAAAAAGAAAAAAAAACAAGTACACCAAATATAATTTACTAATCGAACCACATATAGTATGAGATCTTTAATCTGATTGTGAGATCGGAATGAAAAATAGGATACAAATCCATTGAGATCAGAAGTTCAATACGAATAGAATCGCACAGGAACGAAAGGGAAAAAAATATATAATATATATCTATATATAAAGAATTATAGCATATAATTTATACAGTCTGAAAAATACAATTTTAAAATAATCCATAAAAGTCTTGCCTATGCTTGACTATACACCACCATACAGTACGTCCTGGAGTTTGTGTACGCTCGCGCTGCCGTAATATAATATTGTAATTATTACACAGTATATAATTATATATATATATATAAAACATCACTTCCTTCCTGATCTTGCTTCACTACTCAGTCTTTAAAAACCACGAGCTATTTGAAACCAAAACATAGTTTTCCTCTCCTATTAGCACGATATTAACGCTGTATTATATGTTTATTACTAACAATTCTATTCTTTCTACGTGTAAAATCAGATCTAATCAAAGGCTTTGATCTTTGAGCCGTTTGTACCGAGCGTCAATTTGGATTGTTGCAGCTACAGAATATCATCAGGGATTTCCTAAATGCTTCATAAATGTCTAATCTAATGCATTCCTCTTGTTAATATTTAATATTTTATGCGGAGACTCTGGCGCTATTGGCTTTAAAGTGCAATTTGTGTGTCTGGAGCGAGAAGACGCAGCGACGGCCACTTTAATCTGCCCTAATGGATAAAAGCGTAATCCGACAGCTCCAGAGGCCACTTATGAGAGCAGAAAGAGATTAACGTTACTGCAAAATGGCACAGCAGATTTAAAAAAATAATAAAAGTATGTCGTGTGATTGGATCGGCGTTAATGAATTTTACAGTACGTTCGTGTCATTTTGCGGTGATTCCAGAGACACGTGAAAAAAAAAAACCTTAAGTAACTTAGCTTTACTGTTAAATGATGAGAAACAACACAAAATATTTGGTTAGAAGAAACTGCCGGTTTAAGTTCTTACCCTTCAGTAGTTTATCAAAACGAAG
The DNA here is from genome assembly GCF_030014155.1 of Tachysurus vachellii. Classification (NCBI taxonomy): domain Eukaryota; kingdom Metazoa; phylum Chordata; class Actinopteri; order Siluriformes; family Bagridae; genus Tachysurus; species Tachysurus vachellii. The sequence goes on along the minus strand of NC_083485.1, from coordinate 3,036,345 downwards.
GTGAAGTACCGCCGTCTAAAAATCGACGTGTAGGCGTATTTCTGTTGTTGTTTTTGTTGCTGCGTCAACCTTTTATTACAACGCTAACATTTCCATTGTTAATATTTAACCTATCGTGTTTGTCGCTGTCGATGCGTTGTGAGGTTTTTTAGTTGCTAACGATATCTGAAAGTAATCAAACATCTCTTAGAACCAGTGGTTTTAATATTCTGAATATCTTTTATAATATAATATTCTGGCACTAAACTTGGATCAGCTCTTGTTGCTTTTCGTTGCAGTCAAATTCACCCAAACCTCTGACCAACCAGCGACCTCTGGATTTCCATATTTCCCGTTAAAAAGAGTCGCGCAGTCTGAGAGTTTTGCATGCAGAACAAGTGAAGGTTTGAACCCTGGCGTAACAGATTAGAAACTCTCCCAGGACTTTTACATAAACAAAACTGTCACGCAGTAGTTAAATGACTTTATAGCACTACACCAACACAGTCCAGATCCAGAGCTTCTACAGAGATACGAGGTGTTTTGTTTTTCTAGTGAAGAATCAAATTCAAAGCCAATCAAGGTCTTTGATCTCATCTCATGATCTGGAGATGACTTTGTCACAAAAAAAATAAATAAATAAGAAAAAAGCAGCCTCAGCTCCATCACATGACACAGAGATGGTTAAGACTAATGAAATACAGTAGTTGACTGAAGCTGTTGTTATTTTCCTCCTATACTCAATTCCTCTTTTGACCAACAGCGTAGCAAATATTAAGTGTAATTTATTTCTTCATCTCGATAAACCCACAAAAATAAGCTGAGCATGTGATATAATGCATTGTGAAGGTGGTTACTCTGTAACTCTGTGTTTGTACCATTGGAAAGATTGATAGGTGACATAACTAATGGCACCCGGAAAAGCTTCGGTTATCTTCCATAATAGAACCCAAGCTGTTGGGGTCCAAACTGTAGGGTTCTGCGTAGACTTTGAAGCGACAATCGTCCGGCTTTAACGAACGATACGGCGTAATGGTGGAGCAAATGGACGTCGTATGGGGCATCTCTCAACGTGTCGTGTACAAACTCCTCAGACAAATGCATTACATAGCCATTAATCACTTAAAAAACGAGGTGTGCCCAAGCTAATCCTTTCCGAATGGGACGACTTTGAGAAGCAGCAATCTTCGTTCTGTAGGCGTGGCAACCGTCATGAAAGTTTAATGGCGCCACCTGTAGTACCGGCAGCACTTGGGACATGCAACACAAAACCACAGACAGTTTTCAAGCTTGTGACGGTGGTTTTGTCTTTGTGTTTATTATATTATATATTTTTTTTCATTTCCTTAATGCGTTCGATTCGATACCTCGTGTATGATTAACTCATCTACTTCATGTTAAATGAAATAATCTCATTACATTGTTATGGACAGCTCGCCTAAATAGGAAGGATTGTTGCACAATTACAAATTCGGGATAGTTAAGATATTAGTCGTTAAATGATGTAACAAGGAACCAAACATCTGTGAAAAAGAACTTGTTTAAACATCTGGACGCGCCACTGCATCCCTTAAGGACTTGACTACACAGGTCAATGATGTAACCTTCAAACACACACCTCTGTGCATCGAGCAACAGCGAGACGTGATGATCGGATGCTAAAACGGGATAATATTAAGTGACCGGTGTTGAACAGATTTAGGAGCGTGTGTGATATGTGTGAGGTGTGTGATGTGGAGGCCTGTCGCATGAGGATGCAGGAGAACAACCTGTTATGGGAATGACAAAGCTTTATCCAAATCTAGCTCCACATTCATTGTGTCCACTTCATGCAAGGTGATATTTAATGGAAACAGCAGCATATTACAGCAATATATTTATATATATATATTATATAATATATACAATATATTAATTATATATATACTGTATATATTTCTATATGTCTATATATCTACTCCAGATGTTCCGTTTGCATCCAGTTATTTCGAGGCCCATTGACTGCATGCATTGTACATTGTACATTCTACAATACCTGTTCGTTAAGCTTGTCGGCTTCAGCACAGGAAGACTGCAGAGCTGACAGCTTGAGGAAAGGGTTGAGTCCGATCTCTTCTTCCGTGATAGATAATCAGACCCGAACGCACATGATGGCCGTGAATCAGGCCTTTAAAAACGCAGCAGAAAAAATCACTGCATTTCTCTAAACAGACCTGAAGATCACAAACCCGGGATTGTGTCCGCTTCGGTCTGTAGTAAAGCTTGGGCTTGTTCTTTAGAGAGAGAAGAAAAAAGATAAAAAAAAAAAAATAATAATAATAATGATAAATAAAAATAAAAAAAGGCTTTTTCTAGGAAAAACAAAACGACACAAGAAATCCGAAATCAGGCTTTAAATAAAACGCTCGTTTTCTCTGTTTTTTTTCCCCTTCCTTCCTTCCTTCCTTCCTTCCTCTGCTGTTCTCTCTCTCTCTCTCTCTCTCTCTCTCTCTCTCTCTCTCTCTCTCTCTCTCTACTTGATTCGTTGCACGAAATGAATTATTCAGATCAAACCTCAATGCACTGATGCTGTGCACGCGAATGTAAACAAAAAAATATATTATTATTAATAATAATGATCAAAAATAATAAAAAAAAATAAATAAAAATAAAAAATAAATATCTTGGCTATCTCGCCGGTGTAGCGCACAAGACACCCATAAGTCCTCCAGTGTCAGACACCAAACCAAGCAGCCGGACAGATTTATGCTTCAGGAATAAACGACCTTATTATTTCGCGAACCGAGATAAAAAAAATGTATATATAAGAACGAGATAAACGAGATAAATAGCACGCGCGCGCGCCGCTATGAGTCCCTGTAGCTTGTAGGATAAAAGCTCATATCCTACAGCGTCTCATATGTGAGATTCGACCACACCCATTTTATACAGACCGTACCATCACAACGCCCCCTCTTTTAAAAGGGAGAAGGAGCTTTTAGAGACACCGAAACTCCCAGCTACAGACATCTGTACTCATTAATCCAGATGCGTTTACAGAAGAGAAGTAAACATGTCCTCACACATGGAAATATCCACAGACACATTGTACACCCCGTGCTGTCAATATTAGCACTGTCCAGTTTAAAAAAAAAAAAACTCTATTTGTGACTTTTCTGTATTTCCAAAGCACATCTGAGAGCCATTTTTTAATGATTCTACATTAAAAATAGACTAGTGTTGACTATCACAAATGCAACTCCCACAATGCAGTGCCACAGCTCTAGGGTCTCTGGTTTAATTCTGAACTTGGCTTTAGTGTGTGTGTGGAGTTTAGCACGCTCTCTCCATGTCTTTGGTTTCCTCCCACGTCCAAAAAAAAGTAAAAAATAAAAAAAAAAGTAGGTGGATTGGCTATGCTGAATTGCTCCTAGGTGAGAACCTGTATGTGTGTGTGTGTGTGTATGTGAATGTGTGTGTGTATGTGTTTGCATGTGTGTGAATGTGTGTGTGTGCATGGTTCCCTATGATCGACTAAATACCCCTATGGTAACAAAATAAACTTATTTTCATGTCAACCAAGGAACTAGGTTATATATTGCAAATGGCACCTTTTCTTTTAACATAATTATTAGGCCCTGACCATTCGATGTCTTGCCCACTTTTGTCACCCCGTATCAAAAAAGTCTGATTTGGTCTGAATAACTTCACACTAGCATTAATTAAAAAAATTATTCTCTTCATGAGTGCCATTGAACTGTATGTTCCTCCTCTCAGGAGACCTGAGGCGCCACCCAAAGGACACTCACTCCTAATTACACCTGGTATAATTACCCTGACACACACACACATACACACACACACACACACACACACACACACAGTGAGAGACAGAGAGAGATGTAAGAACTCATATTAGAGCATTATATATATATATATATATATATATATATATATATATATATATATATATATATATATATACACCTAATCTACTAGTATAAATGTACAGGGTTTGTGATCACCACCCCTCCCCGCTTCACTGATGTGTTGGTACGTTCCACCTGCTCTGCTCTTCTTAAGGCTCCATTAGGGACTGTAGTAGCTGAGGATGGGTTGCCTAGCAACACCATTTGCAGTGGGCCCAAGCAAGTGGACACACATACCTCCTCTATTACAGTATTTAAAAGAATGCAATGACACGAATTTAACTTTACACAATTTGCCACTAAACTCAGATTTAGTCAATCAGAAAAAAGCATCTTTCGTGTCAAACATTTGATTATTAAAGTTTACACTGGACCATAAGTATGTGATGACAATCTGACCTGAAATCATGTTCTGTAAAAATCTGTATCAAATGACATTCAGGTCCACAGTGATGTCTTTGAGGTTTGCTGATGTAGTTCAGGGCCTAAAGGGACTATAATAGTCTATAATATAATAATCATGCTGTTAATGGAAAATATTCGAAGACAGGATGGTGTGATGCAACGTGAAGCTGAGTTACTGCAACACGTTTTATTGTCTTATTGCACAGCAATTAACAAGCAATTAAAACTGTTAATTGATCAGTTTACCCCGTCTCAAAGATTTTTTTTTTCTCACTCTCTGGAAATATACTTTTATTCCACTCCCTTGCAAAAAAAAAAAAAAAAAAGCTCAAGATTTATCAAACTGTGATAGATCCAATGTGAAAGACTCTCCTTGAGCCAATTCAGCTTTTCGGCAGGATTTAGATAACAGGGCCATGTTGAACTTCTTCTTCTGAAGCCATTTGTTTCTTGATTTTTATAAGTCATTAAATGCTTTAAAGCAACATTTCAACTTTTTTTATTCAGCTGTCTGACAGAGGTCTGTATTTTTATTTTATTTATTCATAGATTAACATTTGGTTATCCAAAGTTATCCATAATTCCCTCAATCTTGACTGGAGTCCAATTCCCGGCCCAATATATACAACACCAAGCTACATTAGTCTCATCAGATAATAGCACATATTTGTAACAAAGTTGGGGTGATTTATGAGGCCATTTTTTTTTAAGAGTTCTTTATAAATTAGCTGTTCATTTCCCATTATGAAAGGGTGTGTATACTTATGCAGCCTGGTTATTTTTATTTTTTTTTCATTTAATAAATATATACTAAATAATGTGCAAGCATATAATCCGCAGACGTCCTATTCGACTCCCCAGTGAAGATGAATATAAAAGATTATAACGAAAGTAGTTAAATAAACAACTGAGGCCTGATAAAACACAGACTGTAATAGCCTGTAGAATTGTAGTTACACGCAGTGACCGCTAGATGCCAGCATTCAACCTGCTTACAGCTGTATACTGTTATTACTTCACAAAGCTGTTCGAGTTTACTGACAACTATCAGAATAAAGAAAATATTATTTCATCACAGGCTATAAAAATTTGGAGGCGTGTAAAAAAGAAGAAGAAGAAGAAGATGAAGAAGAAGGGGGAATATTTACATGACAAAATATTAATATGGAAAACGACACTCAAATGCAGAATGCAGTTTTTTTTTCTACATTGTTTTTTTACAATTATATGTTATTATTATTATTTATATGTATTATATAAATAATAATATATAAATTATTTATTTATTTATATTACATGCAAACATTTTTATTAGACAAACAATGACAAAGTGTAAAGAACCAAAACCCAGAGAGATTTTTATTTATTTATTTATTTTTAATGTTTACAGCTGAATATCTTAAAATAAAGGATTTCCATATTGAGTAAAACCTCGTATTAGTTTTGGGTTCAGTGACCACAAACCTTTTAGCTATAATACGGTATGTTTTCCCAGTCACGAAGATTTGTGTAAAAAAAATTGTGTAAAAAAAAAAGAAATAAATACAAAAAAATCAGGAACGGGAAGTAATGAATTACTCAAACAAACCGAAACTACAGAGAACTACATTCCCCACAACTACCGCGTGTGAATGACGTCATTCGCGTGCGACGCACGACTATTAGCTGAGGCGCGTTAGCTTTGTTTACTAATGCATTTGCGCGATATAGACGTTTTAACACTACGTTTTAGGAGTCTACGTTTTTTATTTAAAGCGTTTTATGTAACGACGGAAATGATAGGAAACTACTAGGATTTAAATTTGTTTATTTTTCCGAGCTGGAAAGAGAATATTTGGGAAACGAATAGCTAGTTAGCTTGTTAGCTAGTTAGCTTGTTAGCTGCTGGCGCTCATCGGTTCTCTGTAAAGCTGTACCGAGGGTAAGGAGTCATGGCTTTAGATGGGATCAGCGTGTCGTTCCTGAAGTACGAGCTCGCGGCTACTATAGACCAGGCGGTGCGGTGCGCAGTGGACACGGTGTTAAAGGAAACAGCGCGGATTGTCGGCGCGAGACTGACTGAGGCGCGTGACGCCGCCGCAGAGTCCCGGCGAGAGAACCGGAGCCTGCGCGAGAGACTCGACGTGTCCGAGTGCGAGCTGAAGGCGGTGCGTTACTACATGACCGCTGCCGAGAAAAACATAAAGCAGTGCTTGTTGTTAAACCGAAACCAACCGCCATCCAGCAGCGCCGTCACCGAAGACCTCCAGTTTTCCTCGGAATCGACTCTGGAGAGGACGGAACCGTCTCAGAATCACCTTAAAACTTTTAGAAACACATCTGGAAGGAACCACGGCGTTAAAACCTTGCCTAGTGTCGGCTTGTGTTTACCCACCGTGCAGTCTGACTGGCCCCGTAACGTTATTAACCGACGGAGGATGCGTGCGAACAGCGCGTGCTTCATAACCGACACGTCGAACCGACTCCCCGTGGAGTCTGACTCGGTTCAGGAGAGAACCGACGAGCTTACAGAAGAGCATCAGTTTTACATCTCAGAGGAAGGAGTGATCGATAAGGGTGCGTAGATCCAAGTGGTTCTAAACGATTCGGTTCTCTGTGGAGTCGGTTCATTAACACACCACCACTACCACGAGATCTTCTAGCACAAGACTGTTTGTTTTTTTTTCAAGGGTGTGACCCAAGGCATGTCTCATGACTAAGTTTACTGCATGATGTGAAAGCTAGATTGATCAGAGCAAAAAGCACCTTAAACCCTAAATACACGAATCATTTTAATTCCGCTTTTAAACTGTGGGCCACATCAATGTGAGTCTGATGGGAAAAAAGTGATTTATGTGGAGTTGTGACTCCATACACATGCAGAAAACACTGAAACGTGGCTCGGTGTTGATTGTACATTATATTACTGCTAGCTATAAATCTTCCTTAACGTCATCGCAGCTCTCGAAGGGCGCAAACTTGTCTTGATTGATTGATTAGGTAAAATTTGCTTTATTGTCAGGAAAGAACTTCACAATAAATTCAAGATAAACTTAACACTCAGTTACAGATTAACAAGCGCTATAAATCCCATTTGTACAAAACAATGAACCATGGTGTGTATGTCAGATTTAAATACGTCACACTTTTTGATTTACGTACAGAACAGTTTAGGACTAAAACGTGGTGAATCTAATAAACCCTAATCATGTGACTGCACACTTCAAATTTTAATAGAGTTGTGTATGATTTTTCCCTTTGTGTTTTGCAGAGTATAAGACCCCTGCTGGTGCGGTGCAGGATTTCGGGAGAGCGCATCAGGAGGAACAAGACGCTACAGGATCGTCCGTGAAGGCCCCCGATGAGCCGTGCGACATGGGCAGGTTTGAGTTTGAGATGGGAGCACCAGCGGGTAACGTCAACGAGCTGAGCCTCATTCAGGTGATGGATGCTAACGAGGAGATCAAGCAGAACTCTGTGAAAGTTGAAGACGAAGCTGATGTTCAGCCTTTAGATCCTCCGTCTATAGCTGTGGCTTCCTCTTCCAGTTCAAACACTCAACCCCAGATCATCTCGCCTCCCGTGTCCGCTGGTGAATCTGAGGCGCCTCCGGGTTTGATGCCACCCGTCGAGGCGACCGACAAAGTACACCGCTGTAACGTCTGTGGCCGAGGCTTCCGGCGCTTCTACTGCCTGAAAACACACCAGCGCATCCACACAGGCGAGCGACCGTACCCCTGCCGCTACTGCGAGAAGCGTTTCCGCCACTTGGACAGTCTGCACAAGCACCAGCGCATCCATACAGGCGAGCGACCATACCGCTGTGCTCAGTGCGGCTGCTGCTTTCGCGAACTGGGCCAGCTCAAAAAACACCGGCTCAAACACTCGCCCACTTCTGCGGCTCCGCCTGCCCACCCTGGACTCTCTCTCCTCCCCGCTGCAGCCCCCTACACCTGGTCACACTTAAACTCTCAGTCTCTGGATCTGGTCTAAGTGCTCAAGCCTCCTGAGCTACACAAACTACACAAAAACTAGCGTATTATATGCCTGAGTTCAAAAGGTTTTAACTCTGCTGGAGCAAATAGTAGTAGCAATGAATATTCAATCTCATTTAAAGCTGTTGTACATGTTGTATTATAACTCAAACAAAGCCAGAGGTTTCTACATCTATGGTTTTAGCAGAAACATGGGAGACACCTAGAGATGGGAGACGCCTAATACACATTTTATAGCTTAAGATAGCTTAAAATATATATGACGCAAAATTTCATCTGGTGCATGTTGCACACACTTTCTGTGAGCCAACAGAAGTGGGCGGGGCTACAAACATTCTCTATTTGATCCATAAAAGAAAACTTGATTATTATCAGGGGGCACGGTGGCTTAGTGGTTAGCACGTTCGCCTCACACCTCCAGGGTTGGGGGTTCGATTCCCGCCTCCGCCTTGTGTGTGTGGAGTTTGCATGTTCTCCCCGTGCCTCGGGGGTTTCCTCCGGGTACTCCGGTTTCCTCCCCCGGTCCAAAGACATGCATGGTAGGTTGATTGGCATCTCTGGAAAATTGTCCGTAGTGTGTGATTGCGTGAGTGAATGAGAGTGTGTGTGTGTGTGCCCTGCGATGGGTTGGCACTCCGTCCAGGGTGTATCCTGCCTTGATGCTTGATGACGCCTAAGATACGCACAGGCTCCCCGTGACCCGAGGTAGTTAATAAATGAATGAATGATTATTATCACTTACTAATTATTACTAAGGCCTTTACATGCATATGTGCTGCTTGGTAAACCTCTGAAGAAGAATAGGGCAGACGTGTTTTCGTATTTGTAGTAAAATTCAGTTTCATCTCTCTGTCTTGTTCACCACGTTGGAGCCTCTACAAACTTCTCGTCTGTGTGTAAAGCGTAGCCATGACCACATAACACAAACACTTGCATGCTGCTTAACTAGAATGCCTGAACTCTAGTGCAAGGGATTCACATGCAGGCTGAAACACGTCTTTTTTCTGTTTTGTGGGAAGTTGGTGGGTCACAACATATTATTTTTTTTTTATTTTTACTTTTTTTTTTTTTGTCCAGGGGAAGCAACAGAAACTGGGAGCGAGACTGGAATGTAAGAACCTGTTTTTTTTTTTAACATGTCACTCAAGCATACAGACACAAATTGTGTCTTTAAGCTACACAAAATATAATGTATATAAACAAATAAAAAGTTTACTGTGAGCAAAGGCGTTAGAGATTGCATCGATCTGTATTTACGGATGTTTACGAGCTTTATTAGTACCTTCCTGTAGCAAAACCACACAAAACGGTTAACACGTTCATTTTATTGTTTCTATAGCAACCGGTGATTCATGAAATATATTGATTGTAGCTGTAATGTCATTTGTGGTATGCTGTTGCTTGAAATGCTAAAGATATTAAAAATCTCACTGATTGAACTTTGGTTGTATTGCATCTGATGTAAAGAGGAACTGAGAGGGTTATTTTTAACCGTCCGTACTGTCATACATGAGAAACACAGAGCCTGAAATGCACTAAAGCAGAAAGAAGAAGGAAAAACTGTCAACTTTTCACACCTCAGGCTTTACACATATTGTGTCACATCGGGTGACGCAAAATGCCCAGAAATGATGTTAAAGTTTGAATATTTATCCCTGTAATTAACATCTTCATTAGCATCCTAGCTTTAACTTTTCTGCTAAAAAAAAAAACACCATCAGCTCTCCTCTAAGATATAAGTAGCCGCCCTGAGTGTCTGCTGTTACTTGGTGCTACTGCATCATACAGCAGCTACACATTCTGGCACATTCTGAGTGCAACATTTGCATTACTTCTCACTCACTCACTCACTCACTCATCTTCTCGGAAACCCCTGAGGCACAGGGAGAACATGCAAACTCCACACACACAAGGCGGAGGCGGGAATCGAACCCCCAACCCTGGAGGTGTGAGGTGAACGTACTAACCACTAAGCCACTGTGCCCCCCTACATTCCTTCTATACTTTAATAATTATTATTATTTATTATTATTATTTACATCGTTAACATGACGACATTCAACCTGGCTGGAAAATAATAGCTGAGAAAAGACTAGCAGTGTCCCCACGTGCCATCAGTGTGACGCAGGAATAACACAAATTAATGCAACCAATTAGCACCAGAATCATTAAACACGTGACATGCATGACGTGATAAAAATATTGCAAAAAAAAAAAAAAAACTATTAAAAAAATGAATTATGCGTTAAGCGCACGTGGTACATAGTCAATGTGCATCATTATTAGGCATCATTTTGTATATATGCGCTCGAGCTTGGTGTTTACCCCCACCCCCAAAAAAATAAACAACAACAACAAAAAAAACAACACTTTCCCCTTTTGCAGTGTCACATGCATGGTCATGTGATCAATCCCAAACCAGTTAGATCTCGTCCCAAACAGTATCCTACCACAAATATCTAATACTAACTAACTAATACTAACTAACTAACAATAATAATAATAATAGTAATAATAATAATAGTAATAATAATAATAATACAGCCAGAATAAATAATACACATCATGTGCTAAATGAATCCTAGCTCACTAATTCTCATGTGAGGACGCGTTCATGGTTACCGGTCAAAGTAAATCACGTGCTGTAGGTGGCGTCCTTTTCTTGTTTTTTTTTTTTTTTGTGCATATTATTTAGCACAGTAGCTAAGCGATTTGCACGGAGGCAGGAACACAGGATTACAAACAGGGATGCTGTTATAACCGATAGCTACAGAGTCGATAGCTCTTTTCTTAGTGAGTGAAATGAGAGAAAGGTCAATAGATATCTGTTCATACTGAGTTTCTTTCTTCAGGGCTGTGACTTCTTCCTTGTTCCTTGTGAAGAAGAGTTGTACAGGTAACTAACTAACTAACTAACTAACTAACTGTTTAACTACAACCTAATCGTTAGACGTTGTATAAGTGACACGGTGCGTTCAAGATGCCCGTTACTAAGTGTTTCTCAGTATCTGTTCTGGGTCGTTATTTTGTTTCATCGTGGTTTTGAAAAAGCGGAAGTTGATGAAGTTTTGCGTTCATTGTGTTTCTTTGCTGTTTTCAGAATGTTGCACGTTGACTATTTAGTTTTCGGTTTGTTCCATATGGTTTTCTGTTTAAATCTCTCGACCAAAAACGTCAGGGTCTAAAACATGGTTCATGTTTCAAATGATTGTGGAAAGACAAGAAGTTCATTTGTTGCTAATTATCACATCAGTGACAGCTTAAGCACTCACATGTTATTCTATAACGTTCTTTTTTTTTTTTTTTTAGATTATTTACGTAAACAAACTCAAATTTTAAGTTCTCATATTGTTAGTTTTCCAGATTTTTCACAGAATTATAAGTTATGTACAATGTTTTGAGTGTAAATGCGTGTTCAACACATTGTAGCTGATCATCTGTATTGTATATGTAGAGAGAGAGAGAGAGTGTGTGTGTGTGTGTGTGTGTGTGTGGATAGACAGACAGACAAGACTACACAGACAGACAGACAAGACTACACAGACAGACAGACAGACAAGACTACACAGACAGACAGACAGACAAGACTACACAGACAGACAGACAGACAAGACTACACAGACAGACAGACAGACAAGACTACACAGACAGACAGACAGACAGACAAGACTACACAGACAGACAGACAGACAGACAGACAGACAAGACTACACAGACAGACAGACAGACAGACAGACAGACAGACAGACAAGACTACACAGACAGACAGACAGACAGACAAGACTACACAGACAGACAGACAGACAGACAAGACTACACAGAGAGACAGACAGACAAGACTACACAGAGAGACAGACAGACAAGACTACACAGACAGACAGACAGACAAGACTACACACACAGACAGACAGACAGACAAGACTACACACACAGACAGACAGACAGACAAGACTACACAGACAGACAGACAGACAGACAAGACTACACAGACACACAGACAGACAAGACTACACAGACAGACAGACAAGACTACACAGACAGACAGACAAGACTACACAGACAGACAGACAGACAGACAAGACTACACAGACAGACAGACAGACAGGCAAGACTACACAGACAGATAGACAGGCAAGACTACACACAGACAGACAGACAGACAGACAGGCAAGACTACACAGACAGACAGACGGATAGAGACAGAGTTGTCCCCAAAAACAGTTCTCTATATACAGAAATAAAGAATATTTTTTCTTACATTGATCTGAAGTCTTTTTGCTTTTCTCTTTCATGTGACTGCTCTCTTATTCGCATGTGATCTTGACCTCAGTCCTGACATTTACTCTTCATTTTGTCTCTTCAGCTGACAAAAGTTTATAATCTAATCTATAAAAATCGTTAAAAGTAAAATATCATTTATGATCCATTTTATGGCTTTTAATGGTACATGATTAAGTTTCCTTTTATGGTAATGTTTAGTTTTTTTTATTAGTTCAATAATAATGTTACAGGGATTTTTTTAACGAGCTTTGAATAAACCGAACTGCATTAAATTGGATTCAGTATAATGGACAACATTTTATCTGTACTAAGTGGATAAGATAAAAATCTCACGCTTTAAATCTCTAAACCATCGTTGACCGTTTCTTTAAGGATGTGAATTTGGTTTTGATTTGATATATTCACAAAAACAGGAAGTCAGAAGTTTAACTTCCTGTATTTAGGTCATGGCGGGGGAACGGAGACGTCTTCTGCCCCATGGAGCATACAGAGTTTTGGGGGACAGTGTAGACTCCAGGAAGGAGTCCATGTCTGAGGACCAAGCCTCCAATTCCAATCCCCGTAAACTCAACACTTTCTTTGGGGTGATGGTGCCCACCATCCTGTCCATGTTCAGCATCGTCCTCTTCCTGAGGACAGGTCAGTGAATATGAGGTGGAGGGACATTGTGCCAATATTTTGGGTGTTGTGTGTGTGTGTGTGTGTGTGTGTGTGTGTGTGTGTGTGTGTGTAACACATTTGTATGTGTATTGCAGGTTTTGTCATTGGCCATGCTGGTCTTCTCCAAGGACTGCTCATGTTGGTTGTGGCATATTTCATCATCTCCTTGACCATCCTGTCAATCTGTGCTATCTCTACCAATGGGGCGGTGCAGGGGGGCGGAGCTTACTGTATCTTTATTAAAGTGTTGTTTGTATTAAAACAAATTCATTCATGTAAATCTTAAAACCTGAACTAATGTAAGAGCTGGTGTTAGAAAATCGATCGACACCTTCAGACCAAACAGAATGAAGAATTCAAGCAGCATTATGGTTTATTTATAATAAAAAAAAAAGTGGATTAGAAATATAGCTGTCGTATAGATCTGGGTGGCTTCTTTATTTGAGGTTGTTTGCATTTAACTTCCGAACTTCAGATATGATCAGTCGTTCTCTAGGGCCGGAGTTTGGAGGCAGCATTGGCCTCATGTTCTACCTAGCGAAGGTGTGCGCATGTGGCGTGTACGTGCTTGGGCTGGTGGAGGCCATACTAAACGTTTTTGGACAGGATCCAGGTGAGCACTAGGTCAGACTTCTGAAAAATACACACATTGATTTTTTTACTTTTGAGAGCCATCAAGAACAATTTTCAGAAGAGGGTTTTAAAATTGTAAGAAAATGACAGTACACTTCATAGTAAACATGTTTGTTTCACAAATTATATAAACCACTATAATCAGACCAGCTAACAATAAGTGTGCTATAGAGCTATTAAAATCACCCTAAACTTTCTTGAATTCTGTTCAGAGCTGTCTTCAGTTTAATAGGTCTTTATATTTCTTGTTCCTTTCTGTTCATGTCTTAAGCGGTCGGTGTGCCAGAAGGACTGCGTGTCCTGCCTCAGGGTTACTGGTTCTCTGTGCTCTACTCCTCTGTGCTGCTGCTCATCTGTTTGGTCATTTGTCTGGTCGGCGCTCACATCTACGCCAAAGCCTCCTTCCTCATCCTGCTGGTGGTGACGCTGGCCGTGTTGTCGATCCTCGTCAGTCCACTGATTGTCGGGCCACACAACTTCACCTTCACACACACGCTCGGCCGGAACAACACGGTCACACACAACTCCAGCTACACAGGCTTTAACAGCAACACACTCACCAACAACTTGTGGTGTGAGTCGACTGGCTATTCAATGTAGAAGTAGATTTAGTGTTATTTTATTGCTGCTGTCCAGATAAAGCAAGATGTATATGTTTTATTCACAACTCATCTTTCTCTCTCTCTTTCTCTCATACACTCTTTCACACTTCTCTCTCTTGTTCTTGTCTTTTCCGTCTCACTGTCTCTCACTTTCTGACTCGTTCTCTCTATATATCTGCAGCGGGCTACTCATTAGACTTCAGTACAAACAGGATGATGTCATTTTCCACGGTCTTTGCGGTGATGTTCACCAGCTGCACTGGGATCATGGCAGGGGCTAATATGTCAGGTAAACAAAGACGCTTCCTCTTTTCGCTTCTGTTTATTGCTGTCACACTGATTAATCCTTATTATATATCGCTCACGACTCAACACTATTCCGTGGTCGTTTGATTCTCATGTTATTCTGAAGCAGTGCAACAAATCGGTGCGATTTTTTTTCCAGGCGAGCTGAAAAACCCGAGCGAAGCCATTCCAAAAGGCACCATCATGGCAGTTCTGTACACCTTCACCGTCTATTTACTTCTCTTCTTCCTTGTCAGCTCCACCTGTGAAAGGTAATGAAAGTATTTATAATAGTCCAGAATCTGTGCTGAACAGTAAACGACTGATGTTTATCCTGAAGGCTTAATTGTTGCTATGTCTGGCTTGTGCCAGTCAAAAACCACAAGAACCACAATGATTGTGCAAATCTGACATACTTCTTTTGTTACGCAATTAATGACTGTAATGTAAAACTGTCCGACCACAAGTTTTGAATTTAAGTCCCCTTCTATGTTTCTCTGCCTCTTTTTTTTCTCAGGGTGTTGCTGATTAATGACTTTGCCGTATTCCAGCAAATAAACGTCTGGCCTCCGTTTGTAATCATCGGCGTTTACTGTGCCTCGCTATCTGCAGCCATGTGCTCGCTAATTGGAGCTTCGCGCATCCTACATGCTCTTGCAATTGACCAGCTCTTTGGTATGTGTGTGTGTGTGCTGTGTCATCACAGGGCCTTTTTACACCCGGTCACTTCATGTGTTTTCTCTGATCCGATAGCTATCTGATTTGTTAAAACTGTTCCATTTACATTAGGCCACATAAACGTGTCTCGGCGAATCGGATATCGATCCGATCTTTCTGCTCCCGCACAAAATGCAAATATATTTGACCTCATTTCCGGGGTAATTGAAATGGAACACACTTTGGTGTGTGCGGTTTTCAGAACGCAATCAAAAACAATACGATAAAACTCGTTACGACGTTTATGCTACAAAAAACAGCGTTTACTGTTTGCTGCATTTTGGCTGGCGGCAGCAGCGCATTTTAAGACCCGACGAGACGCCTGGGTGAAAGATCACCTGCGAGTAACGTACTTCTGTTTGGGAGGAGTATAGCGCTGACGTATGTGGCTTGAACAACCACATTCATTTACACCTGTCCAGTTTGATCTGAAATGCGTCCCAGACCACCTCCTGAAGGGGTTTGTACCATCGGATTTATATCCGTCTCCAAAACGTTTCGGAGGGCATTTAGACCTGGTCTTATTACCATCGGATAGCTATCTGATCACAGAAAACGCATGAAGTGACCAGGTGTAAAAAGCCCCTATGTGCAGTGAGGTGAACAGAGCTACATAAAGGGTTTGTAAAGGTAGAAGGGTGTGTATTGATATGTTTTTGCTGTCTTTTGATGCTTAGGCTTGCCCTTGGCCCCTGCTGCCGTCACCTCACGCTCAGGAAACCCCTGGGTCTCTGTACTCTACACCTGGGCACTGGTGCAGGTGAGACTGTGTGTAATGTAGTGATGTAAACTATAATAATTCATTCATTAAATTAAAAGATTTATTCTTTTTCTTCAGCTACCTGATTTTTTTTTTGTTTGTTTGTTTTGTTTCAACCCACTAAAGGCTTTAACTGTGTGTGTTGTTGGTGTGTGTTTAGTGCACAGTGTTTGCAGGTCAGCTGAATGTGATCGCAGGTTTGGTGACTGTTTTCTATCTGCTGTCCTATGCTGCAGTAGATCTGGCCTGTCTGGCATTAGAGTGGGCATCTGCGCCCAATTTCAGGTACAGACAATAACACAGAGAGGATCTCATTAGTAATGAGAATTAGATTAGCGCATGACGCGGACATTGAGAATAAAAACCGCTAAATGCTACCAACCGAAGGTGTTAAAAACACCACCATACTGACTGACTAAGTGTTGAGTCTCTCTTGCTCTCCTTACATCCAGGCCAACGTTTCAGTACTTCTCATGGCACACATGCCTGCTGGGCTTGCTGGGCTGTTTGGTGATGATGTTCGTGATAAATCCAGTATACTCGTCAGCCAGCATTGTGGTGTTGCTGCTGTTGCTGCTCTTCCTACATTATCGATCGCCTACAAGCAGCTGGGGCTACATCAGTCAGGCGCTCATCTTCCATCAGGTACACAGCAACACCTCCGCTCTGTTTCACACATACACACAAACACCCACAGCCGGTTTACTTATTCAACTGAAGTGCAATTGTAGTCTAATGAGAATGGAAATTTCTAGGAAAATTTTGCATTTGTACCAAATAACTGTCTGGTTCCTGTCAAAATGTCTTCCTCATGGTATTTCAGGGAGTTTTTTTCTTTTTCATCATGCTCTCTGGCTTGATCTGGATTTTATGAGATATTACGTGAGGCAGAAATAAGAACAGGGAACACAAATAGATACGGAACCACAACACAATGTTTGTCTGTTTTATTCCCTTTCTTTTTAAGCTACAGTTGTTAAATGTGATGTAACGGTTTTTAAGAGCTTTATCTACAAACCTGAACTCCTTCTAACCGGCCGGTGGCTTAGTGGTTAGCACGTTGTTCTCCCCGTGCCTCTGGGTTTCCTCCGGGTACTCCGGTTTCCTCCCCCGGTCCAAAGACATGCATGGTAGGTTGATTGGCATCTCTGGAAAATTGTCCTTGTGTGTGTGTGAGTGAATGAGTGTGTGTGTGTGTGTGTGTGCCCTGCGATGGGTTGGCACTCCGTCCAGGGTGTATCCTGCATTGATGCCCGATGATGCCTGAGATAGGCACAGGCTCCCCGTGACCCGAGGTAGTTCAGATAAGCGGTAGAAAATGAATGAATGGTTCCATCTGTATATATATATATGTGTGTGTGTGTGTATGTGTGTATATATATATTGTGTGTGTGTGTGTTTGACTCCTCGTCCAGGTGCGGAAGTATTTGCTGATGCTAGACTCGAGGAAGGACCATGTGAAGTTCTGGAGGCCACAGGTGCTTCTCATGGTGGCCAACCCTCGTTCTTCTTGCCAGCTCATCTGCTTTGTCAACCAGTTAAAAAAAGGAGGCCTGTTTGTTCTGGGGCACGTGCAGATCGGAGACCTGGGTAAGACCACACATGCGCACACCTGGAAGGGCAAAGTTCAACTGCATATTTACATTTACAGCATTTAGCAGACGCCCTTATCCAGAGCGACTTACATTTTTTATCTCATTTTTTGTACAACCGAGCAATTGAGGGTTAAGGGCCTTGCTCAGGGGCCCAGCAATGGCAGCTTGGTGGACGTAGGAATCGAACTCACAACCTTCCGATCGGTTGCCCGACACTTTAACCACTAGGCTACCACATCCCCACATATTAGGATGATGCTGTTGAATGTTGCACAGGAGATACTAATAAACACTTGACACAGTAAGAGTGAAGTGTGATAACTTACACATGTATGACAGTTCAGCTTCTTTGATTAAGTCCTTAACGTTATCGAGGCTCAGCGTGAAACATCTAGCGAGTGGAATCTCACAAAGGCTTCTAAACACTTTAAAACTCTGCACAGTTAAAAATGATATGAAAAAGATTAACGGATGATGTGTTAATGCAGCACTAAATACTTATAACAGAAGTGTTTCATAATCTCTCTCAACTCTCTCTCTCTCTCGCGCTCTCTCTCTCTCTCAACTCTCTCTCTCTCTATCTCTCTCTCTCTCTCTCTCTCTTTCTCTCTCTCTTTCTCTCTCTCTCTCTAACTCTCCCTCTCTCTCTTTCTCTCTCTCTTTCTCGCTCTCTAACTCTCTCTCTCAACTCACTCACTCTCTAACTCTCTCTCATCTCTCTCTAACTCTCTCTCTCTCAACTCTCTAACTCTCTCTCTCTCTCTCTCTCTAACTCTCTCTCAACTCT
Source organism: Tachysurus vachellii (assembly GCF_030014155.1). Lineage (NCBI taxonomy): Eukaryota > Metazoa > Chordata > Actinopteri > Siluriformes > Bagridae > Tachysurus > Tachysurus vachellii. The sequence goes on along the minus strand of NC_083485.1, from coordinate 3,017,759 downwards.
CTCTCTCTCTCTCTATCTCTCTCTCTCTCTCTCTCTCTAACTCTCTCTCTCTCTCTCTCTCTCAACTCTCTAACACCCTCTCTCTCGCTCTCTCTCTCTAACTCTCTCTCTCTCTCTCTCTCTCTCTCAACTCTCTAACACCCTCTCTAACACCCTCTCTAACACCCTCTCTCTCGCTCTCTCTCTCTATCTCTCTCTCAACCCTCTCTCTCAACTCTCTAACTCTCTCTCTCTCTCTCTCTCTCTCTCTCTCTCTCTCTCTCTCTCTCTCTCTCTCTCTCTCAACACTCTCTCTCTCTCTCTCTCTAACCCTCTCTCTCTCTCTCTCCTGACAGATCTCATTCCAACAGACCCTGTCCAGCAGCAGTATAATTTCTGGTTGAGTCTGGTGGATAAACTGGGTGTTAAAGCATTTGTAGACCTGACCCTCTCTCCTTCAGTCAGGCAGGGCACTCAACACCTACTGCGCATCACTGGACTGGGTAAGACTGGCATAATTGGCATAACGGTGTTACTTTTGAGTACTGCTCAGTGTTCTCGCTGAAAGTCTAGAGATAGTGACACTGCATCACTGTCACTAAGCTTTTGAAATTAATATCATTTCAAACGAATCAGTAACACTGTCCACTTGGCAGGGTATTAGTAATAACGGTGTTACTTTACTCTGCCACAACAGGAGGAATGAAGCCAAACACGCTAGTTCTTGGTTTCTATGACAACTGTTACCCAGAGGACTATTTCCTTCAGGATCCTAAGTTCTGTAGCGGTGCAGTGGATGGTGCCGGTTTTATTGGAGATGAAGGGGACAATTTTGGTGTGGACCTCCCTTCCCTACAGGCCCACTTTCCTCCTGTGCGTCATGCAGACAGCCCACGTTGGCTTCAGCCAGATGAGTATGTAGGCATTATCTCTGATGCCATCAAAATGGGCAAGAACGTGTGCCTGGGTCGCTACTTCTACCAGCTCCCGCCTGAAAGCAAAGGAAAAGGCACAACATCTGCGAAAAGCGGAGATTCTGCTCCTGATGTGATTGACGTATGGCCATCTAACCTGCTAAGTTGTGGCGGAAACCAAAGTTACGTTGATGTATGCAGCCTCTTCCTGCTACAGATGGCTTGTGTCTTAAACATGGCTGCTGGGTGGCGCCGTGCACGTTTGCGTATTTTTCTCTGTGTGGAGTCAGAGTCTGGAGACCAGGGCTGGCTGGCCAAAGAGGAACGCTTCAGGGAGCTGCTTGGGAAGCTGAGAATCCGTGCCACTATTAAGATTGTGCCGTGGGATCCTGTGGTGCGGCTGCTGGGAGGAAGCGACGGTAGTGTACCCCCTGTTGTGACTGAGGAATTTCTGTGTGCAGTCAACAGGCTTTTGAAAGAACACAGCACTTCCGCTGCAGTTCGCTTTCTCTATTTGCCCCGTCCACCTTCCGATTTCAACCAATCACAGCAGTACCTGGCACAACTGGATACCCTCACTCAAGGACTTGGTCCCACTCTTCTGATTCATGGTTTGACCCCTGTTACATGTACTGAGCTTTAAGTGAACGAAACTATCGAATTAAATGTAAAAGGAATTCACAGGAAACCAAATATTAGGCCAAACTTCCTGAGAAAATACATGTTTGGTGTTTGTCCTGTGCTTCTTTTAGTTTCATAATGGAACTAACTATCTGTGTTAAGTAATGTGTTTCACCAATTTAACGCCATTAACATTTTTTTTTTCCAAAAATAGTGGGGACCATCATATGTACCAAGTTAATTTCAGAGTGGAGGTGGGGTCTAGAGTCTGGAGTAATTGTGTATACTGGTGTCATAGCTGTATACTAAACAGGGTCCACACCAAACGTGCTGATCAGTTGTAACTATTAGACGTAAGGGAAAAACCGTGCATTTGCTAAACCATCCCTTTAAAACACTTAGACATGCGTGCTTACTTAACACTGCAGGTGCTTCTTGTTACTTGGGTAATCTTCTTTGTTCTCGATCAGCACGTGTTTGTTCTCTTCTTCATTTATTATGTCGTTTATTTATTTAAAAGGATAAACTGAGCCAAAAAATAAATCACTGTTATGCTACGTAAAGGGGAACAAACACTAACGACTTTTATTCAAGCACCGTCCGTCAATTTCAGAGCAAAGTGCACCGAAAACCTCTTTTATTCCAGCTGTGCTTTACGTGTAACTGCCTGCTTTACTTTCCCATAGCTTTCTAGACTGGTACAGGTTTGTGTTGTCTGCTTTAACACATTCCCATCCTCACAGGCAGACTGCTGGACCTGGACCCTCGGTGTTATCAGGCCAGTGCTTCGGTTCCTTATCCAAGACTTTTAGTGTTTAACAACTCCTTAAAGGAACATTAGAGTTTTCAGACTAAACTTTATCTACACCCCAAACAAGCCTATTCGTTGTACAACACTTCATTGTGATGGCAAAGAAGGGGGGGATTATAATGGAATATACTGTAAGGCTTCTCAGGATGCTTGTTTAATTTAGTCAGAAATTTGTTATAATCTAACTATAAATTTCTCAGGCTTATATAGAAGGACGTATGTTAGATGTCTATTTTAAAAATGCAGGAGATTTGGGGGGAAAAAAAACGCTTGAACTATTCCTTTAAAAGCCTGAAGTGGGACAAATGACGAGTCTAATCGTAGGAAAATTGTGGTATTTATGTATTTGTGTATATAGATATAATTTATATATAGTATAGCTTGTTCTGGCAATATAGTAAGATCTATTTGAGTGTTGCCTTAAATATGGTGGGTGTCGATGTACATTAGCAGTAGGTAATTGTTTGCTTAAGTTTATCTAGGGAGCCAAAAATACAGTTATAGATGCAAACGCTTATGTGAATATAGTCATAGATGCGCTGGTGCTGCCGCTCACCTTTAATATCACTGCACTTATTGGCACCATGTTTAGTTTGTGGTATTGAAATACCTCATTTTGAGTTCTACACACAATGAAGAATTTTTGAACGTTATATGAAGTTTATTCACGTTTGGGTTGGTTTGCATCTCTGTAAACATTCCTTAGGAATCTGATTTAAAAAAAGTCTTGTTGATGTTCTGACTAAATACATCGGTCAGTCAGAGGTTACTTGTCTTACATGTTACTTGTCGCGTGTAATGAGAAACGTTACGGGTTTAGCTGTTATCTTCACCACATGGTGGGGTTAGTCTGAGTGTACAAGCCACTGCGGTTGTGTGCTTTAATTTAATGTGTATTTATATAGATAGAAAAAAGGTCCTGCATTAACAAATATGTATATATATATATATATATATATATATATATATATATATATATATATATATATATATAATCTGTTGCATTTAACACACGTATGACAATATTGTTATACAAATATGCAGTAAATATGTACATAATAAACTGGTTAAATATTTCCTGATCCCTTATTGAGTCCTATGTCTTCTTTCTTCTTCTCTATATCTTATACACAGCCCAGTCCAGTGTTTGTAGTCTTGCACACTGCGTTTCTGATTCAAATAAAGTTTACATCTAAAAATACTCGATCAGCCAAGACGTGCTCGCTGAAGTAGTGTGTCATGAGGGCGCGCAATCAGACTGAAAAGGAAAAAAAATGTTTTCAATTTGTTTAAACATTTAGTGAAATTGTCCCCTGGAAATGATGTTAAAAAACTTAATAGAAAATATAATCGCTGTGGGAGTGAGGTTAAAAAGGCACGCGCATGCCTGGAGTCTGAAGCTAATATAGCTAATAGCCCCGCACACGTTATGGTATTAGCGTCCAATTTAACTTTATTCAAATCATATGCCTAAATTATTACACACTTACTGTACCTCCAATCATATTGACCTGTATTATATATTGAAAACACACTTCTATGTGTGGAATTTCGTTCCTATAAAAATCGAAAATCCAACTGAAAAAAATAATAGCGAAGCTTGCTATACCCTGTATCCGAATTACTTTATACTTCAGCTAGTTTTGGGTCACTCCACACTACAAACTTAGGGAAGGGGTCCGATTAAAAATTGTATTTGGTTGATATAGTGCAAAATTGTTTGTATGTTTTTCAAACAAATGTAGCAGATGGATTATGTAAAGCGTGTTTTCATGTAAATTCCATGAATTAGACCTGCAGTTTGTACAATACAAATCTATCAGCTATAAACCGCTTACTAGTATAATCTCTTTATAATAAAACTTTCTGCATAAACATTCATTAGTAAGGGGTGGGGAAGATATTTCTTTACCACACACTGGAGTTTGTTAACAGTAGCTAGAGTTGCCAAGAAACATCATTGTGTTAATATTGTTTGCAGAACACAATGATCATGCCTTATTAAACTATTCATTCATTCATTCATTCATTCATCTTCTACCGCTTATCCGAACTACCTCGGGTCACGGGGAGCCTGTGCCTATCTCAGGCGTCATCGGGCATCAAGGCAGGATACACCCTGGACGGAGTGCCAACCCATCGCAGGGCACACACACACTCTCATTCACTCACGCAATCACACCCTAGGGACAATTTTTCCAGAGATGCCAATCAACCTACCATGCATGTCTTTGGACCGGGGGAGGAAACCGGAGTACCCGGAGGAAACCCCCGAGGCACGGGGAGAACATGCAAATTCCACACACACACAAGGTGGAGGCGGGAATCGAACCCCGACCCTGGAGGTGTGAGGCGAACGTGCTAACCACTAAGCCACCGTGCCCCCCCTTATTAAACTATTGCCACACTTAATTATCTTAGGTTTCTACGTCCTGGCCACACATTAGGATGCTGTTCCCACTAATTAACGACAGGTATCACCTACAGAGCTCTATATATGATGTTGTTCCTTTGGCTGCTCCAGATTTGGGGTCCCCATTATTTTGATTTGGCACAGATTTTACACCGGATGCTCTTCCTGATGCAACCCTCCCATTTTATCCAGTACCAGCACTGAGGGTTTGCTCCATAACCAGGAATCGAACCCAGGCCACAGCAATAAGAGCATGAGATCCTGCCGCTGGATCATCAGGAGGTTACACCTCCCTATACATAATTTAGAAAAAAAAAAACTTGGATACTGAACATGTCTTAACCGATCGACTATATTTCAACTTTGGCTGAGATCCGTAAATGTCTGAACATGCTGAGAATGTCTGCCAAAAATAATGTCGTATCTGATTAAAGCAGGGTTTGATTAGAAGCATGTGTTAAGATCCATATCCAGAAGAGCAAGTCATTCCCATCAGGTTGTTGGTGTGGTCTTATGACCTTCTGCTGGTGTAAGCCTCGGTTTACATGTATCTGTCTTCCTGTTTCTTCTGGCATTGTGACATTTTCTCTTCTATTTGTTGCTTTATTTCTTGTGCAAACCTCTGAACACAGCGCACACAAAATGGAGACAGTCGCAGCCAAGCTGGGAAAAAGATCGCCAGAGCGATATGCTGGACGAGGGACAGAAAGACAAAGAAAGTGGTTAAAGAAACAGTTTGGATAAAAATACAGTTATGTAGTGTTTCATTTACACCAAAATATGGTCAAGTAACAAGCACAGTTTAAGGGTCTGATGTTTGCTTCTTTTGTCTTTTACTTGTTAATTCATTTGTTCACCTTCATTTTATCCTGGTCAGATTTGGCAGAACTGATGCCTATCCCAGAAATGCTAGGCATGAGGCATGAGTACACCTTTCACACACTCATTTATACTTAGGGGCAATTTAGAATAGCCAATCCACCTACTGGCATGTTTTTAGGAGGTAACCAGAAATGGAAGCAGATAAGAAAACATGCCAAACTCTGCACAGACAGTAACCTGAGGTCAGGGTGAAACAGGGACCCCGGAGCTTTAAAGCAGTAATGCTATCTGTAGCAATGTATCTGTAAAACTAGATTTGTAAAGTTCGTCGCGACAAACTTTGATGTTGGCTTTGACGATGCAAGTATTCGCAACGGATGGTGCCTTTTGGAGGCAAGTGGACAGAAAGCTAGGTTGCCAAAACATTTGGAGGTAAGCAGAGACAAGCATGTGACATCATCCAAATACTCCTGAGGAAGTTCCCCACATTGGGCTGATTGTTTTGTTATGTCAATTATCCATGTTGTGCTAATTTTTGATTTTCAAATGACATCATGTGACATCATCAGAATACACGTGAGGAAGTTCCCCTCATTGTTCTGAGTGTTTTGATATGTCACATGTCCATGTTGTAAAAAGTTTTTTGATTTTGCATATTTTGTGGGCGGGGCTGCGGCACAACCGGAAGGCCAGTCGGTACACCAATTTAAACCTTTGTTCAGAGTATCACCCTAAAGGAGCTGGCCGAGTTTGGTGTAGATAGTTCGAAAGCTTGCCAAGTTATAAACCTACAAATTTTATAATGGGAGTCTATGGGGAAAAAGGCCACTTTGAGACCCGGTACTGGAAGTACCGGTACTTGGATCGCTTAGAAAAGTAATAGCAACAAACTTCAGACCAGCGTCTACAACATATCCAAATCTGGTGAATGTGGCTCAAAAGCCCTAGGCCGCATTAAATTTTATACATTTTTGTCTAAGCTTAAATAGGAAAACAGAATGTTTGCTTCTACAATGCGACATAATAATGGAGGCTTACAGCTACCAGTTCAGCAAAGTGCAGACTGCTCACCTCATTTGTACCCAAATGAAATTGGAACCATATCAACCACATTACGTCAGTTGTGTGATTTTGGCTTTAAACCATAAACCACACCCTTTGTGAAGAAAGTGATTTAGTCTCAAAATCTCTGACTGTTATGAACTGTACTTTTTTAATGGACACAACAATGCTGCAAGTTTGTAGTAGCTGTGTTTCAATATTAAAGATCCAAATATCCAATGACAAACATGTATTCTCTCTTTAGTGCGACATTATGAGTGTGTGCGTCATTATTGGTGTCTGTTGCATTGTATGCCGAGATTTGTATTCGAAAAATTAGGGTTAACGGCATCTGGTTTGTTGACGTAAGGTCACGTTAGATTTCCCTGCAAGCACAGGCAGATAGAGCTGCGTGCCACGATGGAACTGAATTGTACACTGTGTGTGTGTGTGTGTGTGTGTGTGTGTGTGTACCTGCAGGGCATGCGTAATACAGCCACTGGTGAAGGAGCTGTAACCCACAGTGTTGAGAGCGTCTCTGGCAAACGACTCTGCACTTTTTACCAGAGGATTAACTTTAATGTTATGCGTCATATTAGTGGACACCATGAACGGAGTTACACACTAACATGAGAAAGAAACAACAGACAGTGTGAATATTCTGGGTTTTGGACACTGACTCTAATGGAATAAGAATATATTGTAGTTCAAATCTGTAAGTTAAATTAAAATTTTCTCTGATATGTTTTGGATTTTTTTTAAATCCATTTTTTACATCGTAAAAACCTGCCGTCTGAACAGGGGTGTGCAGACTTTTTTTTTTATATCCATTGTATGAGATGCAGAGATATTTGCTCATTTGCTCGGGAGACTATTTTTCTAAAATAGCGATCTTTTGCTGTATGTAATTATACCTGAACTGTGACTCCTCGTGGTTGGTATTCTGCATGAAGACATTGAGAGAAATATGACACGAATACCTGCCGGAGAGAAAAGTCAGATTATTCTGTGCATGTGTTTTTATTTATTCATTCATTCATTCATCTTCTACCGCTTATCCGAACTACCTCGGGTCACGGGGAGCCTGTGCCTATCTCAGGCGTCATCGGGCATCAAGGCAGGATACACCCTGGCCGGAGTGCCAACCCATCGCAGGGCACACACACACACTCTCATTCACTCACGCAATCACACACTACGGACAATTTTCCAGAGACGCCAATCAACCTACCATGCATGTCTTTGGACCGGGGGAGGAAACCGGAGTACCCAGAGGAAACCCCCGAGGCACGGGAGAACATGCAAACTCCACACACACAAGGCGGAGGCGGGAATCGAACCCCGACCCTGGAGGTGTGAGGCGAACGTGCTAATCACTAAGCCACCATACCCCCCCCTTTATTTATTTATTTATTTATTTATTTTTATTCTATATATGTGTTAATTGTACCTTTGTAGCTGAGTACAACGTAAGCATGGGCTGAGGCTGAGAACCAGCTTCTGATGATATGTTGATAATAAGTCCTTCACCTCTACACACACAGATAGAAGCATTAACACCAGCATGTCAGCATTAACATAGATGATATCACCAAAGCAAAGTTCTGTACATACCTTCCAACCATCTGTGGCAAAATCATTCTGCTCATCTAAGGTACAATACAGCCATGATTATTATTGGTACAAAATGTACTACAGTCAGACAGAAGTAAGCAGATGTATCTTTTTAAGTAAATATAGACGGGTTTGTAACCTGTGTGACGGAGAGGATGTTACAGTTGATCACTTCGGTGATTCTCTGGAAAGGAATTCAGGAAGAATTCACAGACGTTATCGTCACAGACAACAAACGCTTTGATGGTTATACTCCACTGGTTAATTTCACACTACCTTTTCAGGGTCAGAAACATCTAAGAAGTTCACCAACGTTCCAGCATAATTCATACCAACATTATTCACTACAGAGAGAAGAGAGAGAGAGAAGAGAGGAGAGAGAGATCATGGAAAAATGTACAGACTTGTTTGACACCCATTCTTCAAGCACCCACTGCAACAAGATTGTTCATTTTTTTTGCGGTTTTTGTTTGGCTGATTAATATGATCTCTTTCATGTTACCCAGAATGCCAATCTTCAGGCTTTTGAGTTGCTCAGCTATAACTGGATAAATAGAGTGTCCTTTGGTAAAGTCCGCCTGAATGACTCGAGTCTGCCTTCTGTAACGTGATTCTGAAACACACACACACAAAAAATATGTTACAGATTTGGTCTTTATGGAGGTAATTATGAAGGTAATACGATCATTTCTACACTGGAATACATACAAAATAATGGTTCCAGGAAAGTGATCATATATGAAGCTTGCAGGACAAAGAAAGGCCACATTTCCTGACAAGAACATGAACAATGCATTTACAGCAGTGTTTTTACTGTGTGTGTGTGTGTGTGTGTGGGTGTGTGGGTGGGTGGGAGTGGGTGGGTGGGTGGGAGTTTGGGTGTGTGTGTGTGTGTGTGTGGGTGTGTGTGGGTGTGTGTGTGTGTGTGTGTGTGTGTGTGTGTGTGTGTGTGTGGGTGTGTGTGTGTGGGTGGGTGGGAGTGGGTGGGTGGGTGGGAGTTTGGGTGTGTGTGTGTGTGTGTGTGTGTGTGGGTGTGTGTGTGTGTGTGTGTGTGTGTGTGTGGGTGTGTGTGTGTGTGTGTGCATGCGTGCGTGCGTGCGTGTGTGTGTGTGTGTGTGTGTGTGTGTGTGTGTGTGTGTGTGAATTAAATCAAATAATTAATAGGAAATGTCATTTTCATGTACAGATACGGATGCAATTGCATTTACACCCCTACTTAAGCTAAAAGGAAGAAACCTTAAGTGTGCTAGCTCACGCTAACTGGGAGGAGGTAAAGGACCTACTGCAGCTCATCAGCTTTGTATTACTGTTCTTGATGTTTCTGTTCCAAAATTCGACTTAAATATCCCAAACACGCTGTTCCTGCATGTAACCTGCCATTACTCACCGATCTCATCAGCAACTCTACGAAGCTTTTCTTGCGATCGGCTGATCAGGACGATGTCCAGTCCTCGTCTGGCGAGCTAACACACACGTGAACACACAAACCAGCAAGATTTATCTACATCAGCAGGACATTGTTCTGGGGATAAATGTAGTACATTAAGTACATTTCTACTGTACAGTATGTCTGTTTCACAGTACAGTAAATAGTCGTATTGTTTTTGTTGGAGTTGGCAGCATGATGTCATTATTAACCAAATTGTCAAACAATATTGTTTATTCATTAATCTGTAATGTGAAAGCGTTTTGTAACAATTCATTATTTCCCATTTTATATTGTACTTGTTATACAGTAGTAGCTTGTAATCAATTTACCTGCCAGTAGGTTTTTGTACATTTACTGGCACTACAAGACATTTTAAAAGGTTTCTATTTATGCTGGTCCAAGGATATTGCAAACAAAACACAGAATAAGATGAAAAGCTGAACGGTATCGAACCTCTACATGAGAGGTTAGAGAGGTATTAGCGACGCTTCATATCAGGACACCACTTACCTCAATGGCGTAGGCTCGTCCAATTCCTGCTGTTGATCCTGTGACCACTGTGGGATGAAAGAGACAGGTTTTAATAGACACTATTTTCCCCCAGACCTTCAAATGGAGAGGTATAATGTTCTTTTCAGGCCATGTATCAGGGCATGTATCTTATGTATATAATATTGGAACTGTCATATACTGTAGAAACACAATAAACTTTTCAGAGTATCTTCATAAGGTGTCACTGCTTTTATAACTCCTTTGTTACATGCATTAAAAATGTAATTTTTTGTACCAAATGTACCAACTTTTCTTCAGTAAAATATTACAATTTTTATAAATGTTGGACATAAATGATTTATGATGTATGCTTAATAATCATTGTAACATGACGAGGATCATAAATAAGGATTTTGTCGAGTATTATGATTATCATGCCATATCTCTCACTCCTTTTTATCTTGATTATAGTCACAAGTGCCACCACAGGCAGCAGGCACAACATTGTGTTCTTTCTAATCTCGCCCTTGATTATCATCTTGACTGTTGCATTTCTGTGTGAATATTTATCAGCAGGATGATTTACACTGTACATCAAATAACAGACTAAAGCAGGAGGCTGAACTATGTTGTAGGTATGCTGTAAACTTTCGACAATCTAGATTGTTATTTTTGAATCAATGTCCAAAAAAGCTTACTGTACATTCATCGTAGACTCTAGTAATGTTTGATCTTAAATATAAACATGTCCAGTTGTGATCTCTCAATCACTGAATTACGCTGTAAAACATAAGAACTGACTGCTTCAAATCTCTGTAAAAGTACAAATGCTTGTCACCGAGCAGAAACCTCTAGAATATGTAATAGACCTTAAGGACCACTGATGCATCTTGGAATATAAACTACTTTTAAATTTTGAAACATTCTAGACATGTTTTATTTTATTTTGAACAATGTATATTGTACATATTTAATATACATTAAAAACTCCTCATGAGAATGTTTTTCTAACTTCTTCTCTTAATAGTTCGCAAGTTACATCAAGTCAAGTCAAGTCAAGTCAAGTCAAGTCAAATCATGTTCTTATTAATCACTTTATAGGCATTGTTTTACAGCATAGTCCCATGTTTATAAATCAATAACAATTTGCACAAACTAAATTCTTCTTCATATTATTTATTTATTTATTTATTTACTATTATATTAATTATATATTATTATATTAATAGTTATTATAGCAAAAAAATTTGAGTTGATTAGACACCCGTTCAACGATGTTCAACAATGTACTATAGTGGATAACAGTCAGAGTCTAATGGCACTTCGTTAGTAGAATCAGTCTGTAGGAGATACAATCAGAATGTCTACCATACACATCAGTAAAATTTCACAAATGATCTACAGACACATATAAGCTTTACATATACTGTAAGTTGTTAGAACTCTGCAGGTGGGTCAGACTTCTGGATGAAGGTTGGGATAATTCTTGTGATAATTCAAGTGTTTGGAATAATTCTGTAAAATGAATGTAAATGTAATCTATACATTAAAGGGAATTTATAGTTTTAAAGTGTGGTCTTGTTTTTGTCATGTTTCATATATCAAGTCTCTTTTCAGAAGGCAGAAGAGCAATTGATGCTAATTATAGCATTTCTACAATAGCATTATTATTATTTTATTCACTAGACTATTTTTCAAGTCAATTTGACTTGGAAAGAAACAGGTTTTATTATTTACTGATATTACAAATGGTCAAAAAATGGTCAAAAATGGTTTAAAAACAATCTCCTGGCTTTGAAATATACCAGCCTGTAATAATGCATCAACTTTTGTGCCTCTAAAGTGAAAATAATTCAACATTTCTGTTTTTTTTTTCTTTTTTACTAAAAAATGAGGCATTTTTGTATATTAATAAGGTTTATTATACCAAATATTACAAAATTTTTTGCAAAATATATGTTAATATGTTTATAAACAAGTTAGACAAAAAAGGTGAAAAAAAAGGTTATCATATATACTTCATTTTTTATAAGCAGTCAAAACAGACAAGGTCAACTTGACTCTGCGCTCCTAATTTTACATAGGAATGACGGAAAAGACAATAGGAGGTGTGCAGGAGGGTTAATCATTTCATTTTACATTGTCATATACAAACATAGTAGGGGTTTGAATGTACATTATGAAACAAAAAAGCACATCTAGGTAAAACTGACTTTATTCTAAAAAATACAATAAACGTAATAAACCTTCTGTTTGTGTAGCCTACGCAAACCATAACAGCTGGTTAACATTAGTCAGTGGTGATAATAGAAGATAATAGACCTTAAGGACCACTGATGCATCTTGGAATATAAACTACTTTTAAATTTTGAAACATTCTAGACATGTTTTATTTTATTTTGAACAATGTATATTGTACATATTTAATATACATTAAAAACTCCTCATGGGAATGTTTTTCTAACTGCTTCTCTTAATAGTTCGCAAGTTACATCAAGTCAAGTCAAGTCAAGTCAAGTCAAGTCAAATCATGTTCTTATTAATCCCTGCTTCATTGTTTTACAGCATAGTCCCATGTTTATAAATCAATAACAATTTGCACAAACTAAATTCTTCTTCATATTATTTATTTATTTATTATTATATTAATAGTTATTATTAGTATTATTATTAATAGTTGTTATTATTTTTATTTATTTATTTACAAAAAAACAGGATTACAGTACAGTTTTTTTTCTTTGACATCATTCAACATAAGATTAGATTGTGTGTGTGTGTGTGTGTGTGTGTGTGTGTGTGTTTTGCAGACAGCCTGAAGCACAGGACCCATACAGGTGCGGAAATCAGAGAACTCACCATTAAAACCCACTTAACACCAGGAAAGCAAACTGAACGAGTTCCAGGTCTCATGTTAAATAATTAATCTGCTTTACATTGTCAGATCTACACACATGGACAACACAGAAAGACAAAAAAATCTCTAAAAGAATCAGCAAAAATACTTCCATTCTTTTCTCCCCAATAGTTGATCAATTGAGTTTATGCAAGTTACAGTCGGATAAAAATGTATGAAAAATTGAAATATGACATCACATATCATTAATACAGGTGAACTGCACGTTGATGACGTCAGAGCTGCACCTGTGACAGGTAGAACACGTGTAACAGTAGTTACCTGCCCACTGTCCGTACTCTCTCACGTCTGCTGGATACACACTGGACACCACGTACACCTTGAAGCCTTGCCAAATCCTCCACGACCACTTCAACATGTAATACAGCGCAGTGACGCCACCAAGCAAACAGAGAAAAGATCCAAAACAACCGCACTGCACAAATCCTGCCATCATAACATACACTGCTTATGGGAGACAATCTGTGCGCGCGCTCCTTTAAACCGGCTGGCTTATTAATATGCAAGCTCCGCCTACAACTGATCAAATTCCACCTGCCATTGGTTTTGCGATTCACCTATAAATGTAAATTAAACTTACATACAGAATTTTTTTTGCATATGCAGTTACACACGTGACAACAAAACATTACGTGGAACCTCCTGATAATTACAAACACACCGTGCAATGACGGATGTGATACACTGATAAACGCAGAGCTTCCCATCATCAAGCCCAAACAAAGCACACACACACACACACACACACACACACACACACACACACACACACACACACACTCGTATCTTCGTTTGGCACTAGAACATAACACATCTGCACATGATGTCCTGAGGGCAAAAGAGAAAGTCCGTCCACTTTATCACCCCATGGAACCACCTACCTGTCTTCAGCTTCATTCTTGCTCTAGATATGTAACTACTAGACAATATTTTCCAAGAAATCCTGTAGTTTACATTTCTGGCATTTAGCAGACAATTTATTTCAGTTTATACAACTGAGGATTAAGGGGCCTTGCTCAGGGGCCCAGCAGTGGCAACGTGGTGGAGCTGGGATTCGAACTCATGATCTTCTGGTCAGTAGCCCAATACCTTAGATATAATAGATGCATAGTTCCCATATACACAGTATGCATATAGATGCATAGAGGATCAATGTTTTCTGTGCCTTTTACACACTAAAACAACTTACTAACATAACCTGTAAAGTCTTTGTACCCTAACTGCTACATCTTCTGTGCTTTTAGTATATATCTTATACATGACCTGGATTATACATGTGTAAATTAATACTTTAAATGACACACAAAGAATGGCCAAGAAATGATCCATTGGTTTAAACTGTGTACCTTAAATCATTACATGTACATTACATTCCCATTACACTAAAGGTGTGAAGGTGTCATTGTTATGTGTGATATTACTATGTGTTACATCATTTAATGTGAACCTAAAAGTGGCTATATGTTAGTTAAGATTTCATGAAGAATCGAACAATTGCAGTAGACCATTGTAGCCACAAGAGGGCGACAATAGTACCTTACATAATTCAGACTCACCGTATATAAAACAAAAAAAAACAATAAAATTATATGATAGGCTAATCTGTACAGTAATATATATATATATATATATATATATATATATATATATATATATATATATATATATATATATATATATATATTATTTTACATTCTCATATACAAACATAGTAGGGATTTGAATGTATATTATGAAACAAAAAAACACATCTAGGTAAAACTGACTTTATTCTAAAAATACAAACAGGTGTCACACGTAATAAACCTTCTGTTTGTGTAGCCTACGTAAACCACCACGGCTTGTTAACGTTAGTTAGTGGCGCAAACACAAGAGAAAGCGAAAGCATGAATTCTGCAGGAAATCCCCTGCTTATTTTTCCCTGAGTTAAAAACAAACTTTGCCAGTTTTCACCAACTTCATCAGGAGTGTGTGTCTGAGTTGATTACTGAGTAAAGGTAAGAAACGTATTAAAACTTTTAGCTTTTTTGTGTTTCTTAACAGAACAGTTTCCTTCAGCTTCAGAGTAAAAGCCAATAAAAACATCATCAGCTATACTTACTAGCATCTAGCTTGTTTTGCCTTTTCTATCTTTAGTTATGTGTTAAAGTGAATGTAGGCTATAATTATAACTTATTTATAAGCCAGTGTTGTACCTTGGGTGGAATATTTAAAAGTAGTAGCCCTCGAAAAGTTCTTTGTATAGTGGAGTATTTTTTACTTTGTAGGATTTACTTGATAAATGTTTTGGTTGGAACTTTTTCAAACAGGAAACAGTTTGTTGTCAGGCTCTAAGTTTTGTTCTTTAGTTTGTATGTTCTGAGAGATTTATTTCATGTCAATTTGTAGTCAAAGGAATAAGGCTGTCTTTATAGAATGCCTGTTGTAGTGTGACCATCATTTAGACTAAAGGTTGTGGAATTTTATAGTGTATAAAAGCATTACAGAAATCTGTATAGCCATTATGATAACAGAACTAAAACTTCTCCGCAGGCAAACAGTCCAGTAACAAAGGTTCTATTTGTATAATTGTAGTCAGATATTCATGTAGATAACATCACAAAGATAAAACACACATGTAACCTCAAGTGGCACCAATTTCCAGCAGATTTTAATCCGACACAACTAATAATAACTTCTTAACCAAATGGCTGATAAAACAAAATAACAACATTAATATACTATGTACTATTAATAATTAATGTGGCAAATTTTGCTATTCTTTTTGGGTTAGATGCAAATAACCAGTCAGTTCTTTATCTCCGTTCTTCCTTTTATTGCTCTTATAAGATTGTGGCCTCCATTTCACAGGTCACCTTTTTCTCTTTCTGTAGGTGCTGCCAAAAAGGATTGAAGTCATGAGCCATTCCACGACAAAGCCAAAGGTGATCTCTGCGCACCTTGTGGAACATTGAAGCATTTACTGCATGTTATTTTCAGTTTTTAAACCTATTAGGGAACTGAGTGATAGATTTAAACTAATAAGAGCTAGTTTAGTGCAACAAGCTGAAATGAGTGCTTAGCTTTTCCACTCAGTAAGATATACAGTATTAGTAAATTCTATGAGTCAACTCTATGAGTCAACTCTATGAGTCAACTATTTTGACTCATAAAATTGAACATGCCCCCTCCTCGAACCGCCACCTTATTGTGGTGGAGGGGTTTGCGTGCCTGAATGATCCTAGGAGCTATGTTGTCTGGGGCTTTCTGCCCCTGGTAGGGTCTCCCAAGGCAAACAGGTCCTGGGTG
Source organism: Tachysurus vachellii (assembly GCF_030014155.1). Classification (NCBI taxonomy): domain Eukaryota; kingdom Metazoa; phylum Chordata; class Actinopteri; order Siluriformes; family Bagridae; genus Tachysurus; species Tachysurus vachellii. Next base: position 3,001,421 of record NC_083485.1, on the reverse strand, counting down.
ACAGGCCAGACCAAGAGCGGTTCAAATACCCCTTATGAGTGGTTTAAAAACAAGGTCCGTGACGTCGCCCGGTATGGCGCAACCGGGGCCCCACTCTGGAGCCAGGCCCGGGGTTGGGGCTCGCATGCGAGCGCCTTGGCCGGGTCTTACCCCACGGGGCCCGGCCGGGCTCAGCCCGAAGGAGCGACGTGGGGCCGATCTCCTGTGGGCCCACCACCTGCAGGAGGGACCGTAAGGGGCTGGTGCAATGTGGATTGGGTGGCAGTCGAAGGCGGGGGCCTTGGCGACCCAATCCCCGGACACGGAATCTGGCTCTGGGACATGGAATGTCACCTCGCTGGGGGGAAAGGAGCCTGAGCTGGTGCGGGAGGTTGAGAGATACCGACTAGAGATAGTTGGGCTCGCCTCCACACACAGCTTGGGCTCTGGAACCCAACTCCTTGAGAGAGGCTGGACTCTCTACTACTCTGGAGTTGCCCGCGGTATGTGGGCAGCGACAGTGGGTGGGGAGCTCCTGCCTCAGGTGGAGGAGTAAGTATCTTGGGGTCTTGTTCACGAGTGAGGGAAGGATGGGGCGGGAGATCGACAGTGGTGAAGAAGGAGCTGAGCCGCAAGGCGAAGCTCTCTATTTACCAGTCGATCTACGTTCCTACCCTCACCTATGGTCATGAGCTTTGGGTCATGACCGAAAGGACAAGATCCCGGATACAGGCGGCCGAAATGAGTTTCCTCCGCAAGGTGGCTGGGCGCTCCCTTAGAGACAAGGTGAGGAGCTCGGTCACCCGGGAGGAGCTCAGAGTAGAGCCGCTGCTCCTCCACTGAGAGGAGTCAGCTAAGGTGGCTCGGGCATCTGTTTCGGATGCCTCCTGGACGCCTCCCTGGGGAGGTGTTCCGGGCATGTCCAACCGGGAGGAGGCCCCGGGGAAGACCTAGGACACGCTGGAGGGACTATGTCTCTCGGCTGGCCTGGGAACGCCTCGGTATTCCCCCGGAAGAGCTGGAGGAAGTGTCTGGGGAGAAGGAAGTCTGGGCGTCCCTGCTTAGACTGCTGCCCCCGCGACCCGGCCCCGGATAAGCGGTTGAAAATGGATGGATGGATGGAAATTGAACATGCATGTTGTTTTTTTTGTTTGCCTAATTGAATTTTTTCAAATCATAAAAATGTAAAAATAAAGTAAAAATTAAAAAAAGAAAAAGTTGCAAAAATCATGTCATATTGGGTAAAATCTTGCCATAGAAGAATAAATAAACTTATTCTTGTATCTTATGAAAATAAGAATTGTTTATATATATTAAAATTAAGATAAAATTATTATATTGATTAATTATATAATACTGTATATACTTTATTTATTTGAATTTGAATGATATTAGCAAGGTTTTCTCTTACACTGATTAATATCGTCATCACACCCTCCCTTCCCTACCAGTGTCCAGCTTGTCATCAGGAAGTTGTCAAGAAATCGAATGGACAGTGTGTTGCGTGCCAATCGTGTTCTAAAGAGAAACGTCGCATCTTTCGCTTCTGCTGGGATTGCCAGAGAGAGTGGCCGAAGACAACTTCAGCATACAGCGCCTGCAATCAGCCAAACTGTGCTCTCCGGGCTGCTCTGCTCTCTGACAATCAGATCAGTGATCCCATCAGTTCAGCAAAAGGATGCCCTTATTTCAGGGCCTGTCCAAAATGCAATGCCCTCCTCACACATGACGCAAAAGGCTGCCCCAAAATTACTTGCCCTAAGTGCTTCACAAGATTCTGCTTTCGTTGTCTTCGCCCAAGGTGCATTCGCATAGACAATGAGTTGTTTGGACTGATCAATCGCACAGACTATGAGTTGCTTAGACTGAACATTCGACCACATTTTGAGTTGCTTAGACAGCAGGTCAACGATATTCAAGAATGTACTATAGTGGATAACAGTCAGAGTCTAATGGCACTTCGTTAGTAGAATCAGTCTGTAGGAGACAAAATCAAAATGTCTACCATACACATAAGTAAAATTTCACAAATGATCTACAGACACATATAAGCTTTACATATAAGTTGTTAGAACTCTGCAGGTGGGTCAGACTTCTGGATGAAGGTTGGGAACCTTTAAAACACAGCTTAGGTCATACTGTGCTTCTATTTGATCTCAAAATGATTTCACTGTCTTTCTTTGTGCAAACAAAAAATGTTTGGAATAATTCTGTAAAATGAATGTAAATGTAATCTATACATTAAAGAGAATTTATAGTTTTAAAGTATGGTCTCGTTTTTGTCATGTTTCATATATCAAGTCTCTTTTCAGAAGGCAGAAGAGCGATTGATGCTAATTATAGCATTTCTACAATGGCATTATTATTATTATTTTATTCACTAGACTATTTTTCAAGTCAATTTGACTTGGGAAAAAAACAGGTTTTATTATTTACTGACATTAAAAATAGTCAAAATGGTTTCAAAACAATCTCCTGGCTTTGAAATATACCAGCCTGTAATAATGCATCAACTTTTGTTTTTTTTTAACTAAAAAATGAGGTATTTTTGTATATTAATTAGGTTTATTAATTTTTTTTGCAAAACATATGTTAATATGTTGGAAACAATTTAGACAGAAAAGGTGAAAAATTAAAAGGCTGTCATATATACTTCATTTTTTATAAACAGTCAAAACAGACAAGGTCAACTTGACTCTGCGCTCCTAATTTGTATAGGGATTCAGGAAAAGACAATAGGAGGTGTGCAGGAGGGTTAATCATTTCATTTTACATTCTCATATACAAACATAGTAGGGGTTTGAATGTACATTATGAAACAAAAAAGCACATCTACGTAAAACTGACTTTATTCTAAAAAATACAATAAACATAATACACCTTCTGTTTGTGTAGCCTACGCAAACCATCACAGTTGGTTAACATTAGTCAGTGGTACAAACACAAGAGAAAGCGAAAGCATGAATTCTGCAGGAAAATCCCCTGCTTATTTTTCTCTGAGTTAAAAACAAACTTTGCCAGTTTTCACCAACTTCAGCAGAAGTGTGTGACATTAAATGTAAATGTAAAACAAACTTTGCCAGTTTTGACCAACTTCATCAGGAGTGTGTGTCTGAGTTGATTACTGAGTAAAGGTAAGAAACGTATTAAAACTTTTAGCTTTTTTTGTGTTTCTTAACAGAGCAGTTTCCTTCAGCTTCAGAGTAAAAGCCAATAAAAACATCATCAGCTATACTTACTAGCATCTAGCTTGTTTTGCCTTTTCTATCTTTAGTTATGTGTTAAAGTGAATGTTGGCTATAATTATAACTTATTTATAAGCCAGTATTGTACCTTGGGTGGAATATTTAAAAGTAGTAGCCTGCGAAAAGTTCTTTGTATAGTGGAGTATTTTTTACTTTGTAGGTTTTACTTGAGAAATGTTTTGATTGGAACTTTTTCAAACAGGAAACAGTTTGTTGTCAGGTTCTAAGTTTTGTTCTTTAGTTTCTATGTTCTGAGAGATTTATTTCATGTCAATTTTAGTCAAAGGAATAAGGCTGTCTTTATAGAATGACTGTTGTAGTGTGACCATCATTTAGAATAAAGGTTGTGGAATTTTATAGTGTATAAAAGCATTACAGAAATCTGTATAGCCATTATGATAACAGAACTAAAACTGCAGCTTCTCCGCAGGCAAACAGTCCAGTAACAAAGGTTCTATTTGTATAATTGTAGTCAGATATTCATGTAGATAACATCACAAAGATAAAACACACATGTAACCTCAAGTGGCACCAATTTCCAGCAGATTTAAATCTGACACAACTAATAATAACTTCTTAACCAAATGGCTGATAAAACAAAAGAACAAACATAATATACTATGTACTATTAATAATTAATGTGGCTACTTTTGCTATTACTTTTTGGGTTTGCTGCAAATAACCAGTCAGTTCTTTATCTCCGTTCTTCCTTTTATTGCTCTTATAAAATTGTGGCCTCCATTTTATTCCGCTTTCACACATCACCTTTTTCTCTTTCTGTAGGTGCTGCCAAAAAGGATTGAAGTCATGAGCCATTCCACGACAAAGTCAAAGGTGATCTCTGCGCACCCTGTGGAACATCGAAGCATTTATTGCATGTTATTTTCAGTTTTTAAACCTAGTAGGGAACTGAGTGATAGATTTAAACTAATAAGATTTAAACTAGTTTAGTGCAACATGCTGAAATGAGTGCTTAGCTTTTCCACTCAGTAAGATATACAGTATTAGTAAACTCACAGAGCAACTATTTTGACTCATAAAATTTAACATGCATGTTGTTGTTGTTGTTGTTTTTTTTTTGGCTAAATTAATTTTTTACAAATCATAAAAATATAAAAATAAAGTAATAAGTAAAAAAAAAGCTGTAAAAAGCTTGTCATATTGGGTAAAATCTTGCCATAGAAGAATAAATAAACTTATCTTATGAAAATAAGAATTATTTATATATATTAAAATTAAGATAAAATTATATTTATTAATTATATAATAAATACTTTATTTATTTGAATTTGAATGATATTAGAAAGGTTTTCTCTTACACTGATTAATATCGTCGTCACACCCTCCCTTCCCTACCAGTGTCCAGCTTGTCATCAGGAAGTTGTCAAGAAATCGGATGGACAGTGTGTTGCGTGCCAATTGTGTTCTAAAGTGAAACGTCGCGTCTTTCGCTTCTGCTGGGATTGCCAGAGAGAGTGGCCGAAGACAACTTCAACATACAGCGCCTGCAATCAGCCAAACTGTGCTCTCCGGGCTGCTCTGCTCTCTGACATACGGATCAGTGATCCCAACAGTTCAGCACAGGGATGCCCCTATTTCAGGGCCTGTCCAAATTGCAATGCCCTGCTCACACATGACGGAGAAGGCTGCCCCGAAATTGAGTGCCCTAAGTGTTCCACAGAATTCTGCTTTTGTTGTCTTCGCCCAACGTGCATTGATTTTGAGTCGATTGGACACGATTTCCACGATGATGAAGAATGTACTATAGTGGATAACAGTCAGAGTCTAATGGCACTTCGTTAGTAGAATCAGTCTGTAGGAGATAAAATCAAAATGTCTACCATACACATAAGTAAAATTTCACAAATGATCTACAGACACATATAAGCTTTACATATACTGTAAGTTGTTAGAATTCTGCAGGTGGGTCAGACTTCTGGATGAAGGTTGGGAACCTTTACAACACAGCTTAGGTCATACTGTGCTTCTATTTGATCTCAAAATGATTTCACTGTCTTTCTTTGTGCAAACAAAAAATGTTTGGAATAATTCTGTAAAATGAATGTAAATGTAATCTATACATTAAAGAGAATTTATAGTTTTAAAGTATGGTCTCGTTTTTGTCATGTTTCATATATCAAGTCTCTTTTCAGAAGACAGAAGAGCGATTGATGCTAATTATAGCATTTCTACAATGGCTTTATTATTATTTTATTCACTAGACTATTTGCTTTTTTGTAGAAAAACTGTGAAATGCATTTGCATATTTCACAATTTGCAATTGAATTTGTTTGCTTCAATGATTTATGTAATAAAACACTGTTAACTCTGCAACAAGGGTTTTTTTTAATATTGAAATGAATTCGAATAGTAAATCGTTTCAGTGATCAAAAATCAAACACACAATACGTCTTTCTTCTCGTCAGAAAAGCTGAAGGATGTAATAAACTGTTACTTGTTAGTTAATGTTATTTTACCATGTGAAAACATCACAAATATAGATTCATTTATTTATTTATATATTTATTTTAAAAATATTTATACAAAAATTAAAAAAAAAAAGGTCTACTAGAATTTTTGTGCATTCTCTCTCTCTCTCTCTCTCTCTCTCTCTCTCTCTCTCTCTCTCTCTCTCTCTCTCTCTCTCTCTTTTACAGTGTGTCTAAATTCAGAGTCAGGGTGACTAATTGTTTTTGCCTTTCCTTCTCTCTTTCTTTCTGCTGATGGCTTGTAAGAGGCTTGCGGGTTGAAGATTAGCATAGCACATCCCAAGCTGTCTAATCCTATTAGATGAACTGGACCATATCAGTCCTGAGACAGCGGGGCACTCATACACCCAGATCAACAGCCAGCGAGAAAGAAATGAGATAAAGGGAGATTTCCAGAGTTGTATTTGGCTTATGATTCTTCCATTAAAAAAATTCTTTAACCTTTATCCCCTCTTCCATCCCTCTTTTCGTCTGTACATTACTCATGTCACACCTAGTCCAGTGTCTCTGCCCTGAATGCTGATTCAAACAACAGGCTTCCATTGAAATGTTTATGAGCTAATCATTGAGATTTCTGAGATTTCTTGATTATATATAAACGTTTATAAAGAAGGCAAATTTGTTAGTCCACAAACCTAAAAATATTAAATTATTTGCTGAAAAAGATTCAATCAAAAGTTATGAGTATAACCCTGGACTATGACTATGGAATATGAACTGGGATTAAGAAAAAAGTTCTGTTTGAACCCACTAGATCAGGTCCATCATGTGCATGGGTTAAGGCAGTCTACAGAGATGTGTTTTCACAGAAAGTGGCATATTAGTCGGAGAAAAAGTCCACTAGCTTAGAGAATGCTGAGAATAAAGCTGATTCATAGTCACAAATGACTGGGATAGAGGGCTTTATGACTGTCTCCCAAACAGGAGCTGATAATGAGAATTTTATGTTTGCAATGGCATATTTTACAGACATCTACATAAGAGCTACAAAGATGATGTTTATTTGGATTATCTTACCAACAAGCTATAGATATACTTCAAAGTATGTGTTTCATCAGTCACTCATACACTTTATACACTATATACTTACACATACATATATATACTTATCATACACTATATACTTTAATGCCCGCTACTGATAAACACATCTCAAGCTTTACATACATGAGTTACAACTGTTTCTAAAAATATGAAGCTCCACCCCATTAGAACCGATTGGAATATGGATTCCATAATGTTCTCAAATCTTAATTTTTTTTTTTTTTTTTTACATTTTTGATGTTCAGACTATTTTTTCCAGATTATTTTGACACCAAGTTTTTGAAGATGTGCTAAAAAAAACTAGAAAGAAATTCCACCTAACAACCAAACTATCAAGAAGTTTAACATTAACTTGAACTGTCCCATTGAGCAATACATGGGTCTTATGAAATATTCCAAAAGTGTATAATACAGTATACGGTCACAGACAGACAGTGCACTCACATTCACATTCTATGAGAAAGGCAATGTGGATTAAACACTAAAGAAGGTCAAAAAGTCACCACTTGGACTGAGCTTTCATCCACCCCTCCTTTGTCCTCCACTTGTCCTCTCTCTCGTCATCTCTCCTTTTCTAAATCTGTCTATTCCTACTAAGAGCCAGGGCTCAGAGTAGCGTTTGCTCTACCTACTCTTCCGCAAAAGGCATCTCGGTTTGGGGAAAGACCAAAGTCCGACACGGCGCCTCAAACTTCAAGGAACCATAATTCTGTAATTTTGGACACCAATTAAAGGAATTCTGCTGTCTGGCAGATATTTTTGAAGAAATATACATTTCTTTGGAAATATATTTCCTAACCTTATTTGGAATAACATTTTTAAAGAAACTTCCTTCACTTATCTGATTTTTCAGTGCGATACGCATTTCTTTTTCACTGGAAAAACGGAGGACTCTTTAAACTCTGGCTTTCCCAAGGCTCCACGGTTCTGATGGAAGATTCACTGAAAAAGGCCTTCTTTTAGACACATCGTTAGAGGTAAGCATGTTCTTTGTTTCTCACTATTCTGAAATGATATGTCGATAAATTTAAAGTTTTAATCACTGTCACCTGTACAGTTACTGCTATTACTGCCATTACTTTTTGCTAATCAGCTTCAGCTTATTTTGTATAGCTTGCAACTAGCATTTTCGGCTAACTCTATTCGGGTATATTGCTAATTGGGTGAAGCGTTTCACATCAAAATTGTATTAAAATGGTATTAATCTTGTGTTAATATTTCCACCAAGATGCTCATTCTTGTGGTTTGATGTTTTTATCTATGATAGGCATTAATGATATTATGTAATTACTTCTGTTAGCAAGCGTTAGCTGTCATCTCAAATGTTGAATCATTAAGTTTTTAAAGTCAAACCTAATTTCTATTGTATGCTGCTAGTCAGATTTGGCTTGCACATTGTACTCATTTCCAGCCTTGCTAATCAAAGATGATTTTTTGTAATTAAAACAAGCAGACAATTAACATGCTTTAAAAAGAAGAAATATATAAATTGAAAGATCTGATTCATCATTTATCATGTCCATGGTACTCATAACGTGCATAATAGAACTAGTAGTTCCATAAAATGCCTATGCCAATCACACAGTGAGATCTTAGTTCAGTTTCAATTTTCATCAACTTGAATAGCATAACCAGTGACGCCATTAAACCTATGTATTAAGATTTGGACAGACACCAAGAACACCAAGAATCAAGGCATGAACCAAGGCATGACAAAGGAAGAAAGGAAGAACCAGAGAAAGTCAGTTAATAATAAAGAGCCAAGAGATTAAAGATTTTATTCCTCCATTCATTGACCCAGGGCTAATAATTCCCAGTCCTGATAATTAGCTTGCCAGACACACAGGGGTAAATAAGTACATAACCTGCCACAGAGGCACTGTACTGTACATTGACTAACCTGATTAATCTTGAGAATCTCCAACCAAACAGACCATACAGACTATATATTTAGCATGATTTTTGTAATTGAATTCTGTAAGTGGCAGGATAATGTAAATGTTTGTAATTTATCTACATGTCTCTTACTTTTTTCCTTTCCTTTGCCTGACATCGCTGTTATGATATAACACATACTGTACGTCAGGTCCCCTAAAAACACCTCTCTGTTTTCCCTGAATCATTACAGGAAAAACAAAATGACTGTCCATAGAGACCCTAACTTCCTCTGGCAGTCTCACCATCCACGATGGCATGCAAAACCTTACAGAGAATGGAGGAGAAAACATGACATAGAGGACCAACTCACTAGTACACATGAGCCCCTATCTACAAACTGTTTATTATACACAATGCATAGGCATTGGTGGCGGGGGAATTGGTTTCTTCTGCCTCTGCTCATAGTCTGTTATTTTCCCTGTGAGGCTTGGGGTGTCACTTTCAAGATTGCACTGGTGGGACCTTGGACATGTGACCCCATGTACTCTAAAGCCCTGCCTGATGTGGCGGCTAGATTAGCTATGACGCGCATCAATAAAGACCCCTACCTCAGTAAAGGATACTGGTATGATTACACCATGATCAATGAGGACTGCCAGACTTCCAGGGCTTTGGCCCGATTCATTGAGTTGGAAGGGTATGGCTCTGTTTTTCTTGGGCCAGCCAACCCGGGCTACTGCACCTCCGCTGCTCTACTGGCCAAGAACTGGAATGCAGGCATCCTGTCTTGGGCATGTCTGAAAGCCAACATGGACGATGGGACATACCCTACATTCCTTCGACCTCTGCCACTTTCGTCTCGGGTGCTGTTTGCTGTGCTTCGATTCTTTCACTGGGCACATGTAGCCATTCTGTCAGAGGAAAATGACATATGGGAGGCAACTGGACAAGAACTTGCTGCATCACTGCGAACCCTTGGCCTACCCATCAGTACTGTTGTTACCATGGAGATGGATGAAGATGCACCCCGGAAAGCTCTAGAGAAAATCAGAGAGGCAGATCGTGTGAGAGGTGTGTTTGTAACAGAGAAACACATATAACAATTTGTATTGATACACATTTGTGATATTCCTGGGATTTTTATCTCCTTTAACTTACTTCAGATAATCGAATGTGTCTGATTTGGCACTGCAACCCAGTATAAATCTACACAGCAAATGAAAATTAGGTCTTGAATTATCATAATAAAGAAGTAAAAAAAGCTGCAGAGGATCCATCAGTTGTTTTGATTCTAATTCCCCAAATAATATCTCTATTCATATTAAACAATGCATTGTTTGTTTGCAGTGATCATCATGTGCATGCACTCTGTTCTTATGGGTGGAGAGGCTCAATACAAGTTGCTGACTATGGCAATGCATATGCGCATGATTGATCGTGGTTACATATTCATCCCATATGACACCCTACTCTATGCGCTTCCATATAAAAATGTGACCTATTCGGTACTGGCTAATAATACCCAACTGCGACGGGCATACGATGGAGTCCTCACCATCACCATGGACCAAGGAGAGCAGAACTTCTATGAAGCCTTCAAAGAAGCTCAGGACAGCTATGAGATCCGCAGCAGTGCTGAGCCTGAACAAGTGAGATTTGGGGGGTGGGGTTTAAGGGTTTTACAAACCCTTTAAGGGTTCTCTCAGAGAGACAGAAAAAATTTTTATGGTTCCAAATTGACTCTAGTCAATTAAATCTAAATTCATTGCAGCTCTCATTTTTCAATACTTCCAACATATTCCAACATACAGGGCTGGCAAGTGTCATGCATTGAGAGTGACAGTCACGCATTTTGGTCTTTTATCACGCTCTCTCGCCACACATCGTATTTCTCATGCAGAAAAATATTTTTTGACTATTTATCATATATTTAATATGCCGCACCGCTGTCTCTATGGAACCGGGCAGGAATCAAGCGCGTCTCAGTTCTTAGTCGAGCCTGACACTTATCAGCCAATCAAAAAAAAGAGGCTACACAATAGCAAATCAGAAAATAGCACTATCTGGGTAAGATTTAATGCAACAACCAATGAAAAAAAACATTCATTAGAGAGGATACTTTCAACGGTCGGTTTGAACAAAACCTCAACACGAAACAGCTTGTCTCTGGACTGGACATTGTCCTCAATCATGACCCTAAAAGTGGCTGGGCTTGAGCCGAACTGTTTTAAATTGGCTCTGTACATGTCCCTTGCACAATGACAATAAAGTTGAATCTAATCTAATCTAATCTAATCTAATCTAATCTAATCTAATCTAATCTAATCTAATCTGAATGTTCAAAAATCCATATAACTGATTAAATGTTTTGATGTAGCATAAGAGTTTTCCTCTTTCCTTTCAAGGTCTCTCCATTCTTTGGCACCATCTACAACATGCTGTACTACATAGCCATGGCAAATGAAAAGAGTAGGTTGGCAGGAGGAGGCCGTCGGGTGACAGGTGAGGCTCTGGCTCAGAACAAAGGAGGTTTTGAGTTCACAGGCTTCAATCAACCCATTTCGGCAGGCAGCAATGGCGAGGGCATGCAAGCACGCTATGTGGTGTTGGACACAGATGGCACCGGTGCCACCCTCCATCGGACACACGTCCTGGAGGCACCACACACATACGGGAAATTTGGTGCACTCAAATACATGGGGAAATCCATCCACTTTGCAGGTGCCTCCCCCAGCACTGACCCTAACTGCTGGTTCAGCAGCTACGTGGCCTGCAGCGGTGGTAAAACAGGCCACACTGGCCTATTCCTTTGTATTTTTTCATGTTAAAAATGTTTGCGATATAAAAACAAGAGCTAAAAACATTTTAAAGATTTAACAAATATGGCATCATTTTTATTACCTTCATTGTCTTATTCTTATTTTAGTTACTTCTTTATTATATTTATTTGTTGCAGCAATTTCAAAGCTTTACTTGCTCCTTCCTTTTTTGGACAGGAATGGATGGCGTGACCTTCTTTTTCCTTTGCCTCCTTTTCTGTGCTTTAATTACTGCAAGTATTTTCCTCTACCACATGAAGTAAGAGCCTTTTCTGTGGTTACTTTTTCAGTTCTATTTGGATTCTACTACTGACAGGGCAGATATTGCCCATGCACTCTGAAAAACACTTTGTTTTCATGTTACATGTGCATCCTGAGTTTCAAATATTTTTTTATAGTTATATATTTTGCTTTATACACGTTTGTGTTTTTTTTTGTTTTTTCGGTCTATGTAGGATAACTGGACAACTGGGTGTGTTGGGAGGGGGAGGTATTTCAGCCCCCACTAAGATAGTGCTCACACTGGATGACCTGGTCTTTATAAACACACAACTGAGCAAGAGGGTCAATAATAATAATAATAAATAAATAAATAATAATAATTTCTAATAATAAACTTGTCTATCAGTCAGAAATATATATCTCTGATGAACTTTTTTTTATCCGTCTAAAGAAGCTTAATGAAGACAGTATGATGAAGTCTCAGTTAGATGAGAAAACGGCTCGTCACTCTGTCTCAGGACGAAGCTATTTCACATCAACTCCTGAAATCTCCAATGTGGCTGTGTTTGAGGTGTGTAAAAGTGAATCGAGTTTTAATAACTTTTTTAATTAAAGTGTGTGTTGTCTATGGTGTTAAGTCTGTGTGTTGTTTGTATGTTGTGTGTTGACAGGGTGACTGGGTATGGTTGAAAAAATGCCAAAATGGAGAAAATGTCACAGAGATCAGTGAGACCACACAAGCTATCTTCATTAAGGTAAGGGATAAAGAACAAGCTACAAAGAACATTGCTGACAACTGACAGCAGTGATACGTGAAGTCAAAGAGAGGCTTAATGGATGGGAAAAGCAAGTGGTGAGAGAATGAGTGATAATTGTAGAAGGCTTACATATCTCTCTCTGCATCAGCAGCTAAGGGATATGCGTCAGGAGAACTTAAACCCGTTCCTGGGCCTGTTTCTGGACTCTGGGATATTTGGCATTGTGACTGAACACTGCACAAGAGGAAGCCTGGAGGACCTACTTAGCAACGAAGAAATGAGACTTGACTGGATGTTCAAATCCTCCTTGCTTATGGACCTGGTCAGGGTAAGACAGACACACATAGAGATATATCATAAAAAATTTATCACTATTACTCAAGATGTATCATAAAATGTCACTGTTATTTGGTGCAAGGCAGTCTCTCTCTCTCTCTCTCTCTCTCTCTCTCTCTCTCTCTCTCTCTCTCTCTCGGTTTCATCCATTTAAAAAAATTGCTGTCAACTAAAAATAGATATATAGTTAATTTGGTTTCAAAGTAATTTTAGTAATTCACTAAAATGATTTTGTTTAAGAAATATATATCTCACCTAGTGAGGTAAGTTTTTGTCACCTACTGAGATAAGTTTTTGTCACCTACTGAGGTAAATTTTTGTCACCTACTGAGGTAAATTTTTGTCACCTACTGAGGTAAATTTTTGTCACCTACTGAGGTAAGTTTTTGTCACCTACTGAGGTAAATTTTTGTCACCTACTGAGGTAAATTTTTGTCACCCACTGAGGTAAATTTTTGTCACCTACTGAGGTAAACTTTTGTCACCTACTGAGGTAAGTTTTTGTCACCTACTGAGGTAAGTTAGCAAGACTAGCTAGCACACAGCAATTTAGCTTCTGTAGTGCCGTAAAGTAGTTACCTTTCACGTCACTTCGTATAAGACACTTACTGTTAATTATAAGTGCATAAACTTGATATTCATACATGTACTAAGCTTTTGTGTTTTAAATTGTGTATTTTAACATAGTGATGTTTCGTACTCGAACGAATCGACTTAGTGAACTTCGTCTATTAGTAGAACGACTCTTTCATATTAGCAGTTTTTTCCTGTAGAAGATGGCATTTGTGTTTGCCTTTCAGGGCAGTTCAAACAAAATGATACCTTAATAGTAGCAGTATCATCACTGCGAGAAATCCATAGTAAATGCGGAGTCAATTCGTCAGTCGGCTGTTCGAGAGGATAGTCCAACAAAAAAACGTCTCTTATTATCATTTTTAACACTTATCTCTGTTTTGTCCTTGGTCTTTTATCCCTCATTGTCTTTCAGGGACTGAAGCATCTGCATAATAGGGGTATCATTCATGGGCGTCTAAAATCTCGGAACTGTGTGGTGGATGGCCGGTTTGTTCTAAAGGTGACAGATTATGGTTTAAACAAAATCATGAGCTCCCTAAACATCTCCCAGGATGACAGCAAGCCAGAGGGTAAGAATTGGATGCGTGGATACATGCCGGAAAGTGTTGACCTCATGCTATTCACACCTTTTGAAATGAAAATTTAAAAAAAAATCTTGACTAAAGTCATGTAAACTTTACAAGTTGCATATTCTTATTATGAGTTCGGAACATCGATTGTGATTCGTGATCCATATTAATGAGAAGTATGATCTGCACCATAACTTACTCAACATGTTAATCAAGGAAATTAGATGGAGATTTATGCTGTAATGATAAGTGATGATGGATAAGAAGTGATGGAATAAACATGCAGAATGACTTTGCAAAATGTATTCACAAGTCAGATGTTGCACTTTATTTATCTGCAGATCAGTTGTGGACAGCCCCAGAGCTCTTAAGAAACATGAACCTGAAGAATAAGGGCACATACAAGGGCGACGTCTACAGCTTTGCCATTATCATGCAAGAGGTCATCTCACGCTCTGCCCCTTTCTGCATGCTGGACATGCCTGCGAAAGGTTGCACGCATGCAATTTTTACATTCACTAAAATATTATAGATTGTTTCATTTTATGTTGTATAGCAGTTCTAACAATGTATCTTGTACCAAAATATCTTCATGGTATGCATGTGGGACGTTCCACAGTAGCGTCTGAAATGTAAAATGCAAATATGGTTATCGTGTGTGCAGAGATCATAGATATGGTACGCAGTCCTCCTCCTCTTTGCCGACCCTCTGTATCAGTGGACGAGGCTCCGCTGGAGGTCATTCAGATCATGAAGCAGGCCTGGAGTGAAGATCCAGAGCTGAGACCCTCGTTCGAGGAGATCTTCAAACAGGTGCAATTACAAACAAACGTTTGCAGAGACGAGCGTATATTACAGTATAGAAACTATATTTTCAGACAGGTTAACGTGATTTTTTCTACTGCCACAGTTTAAGACTATCAGTAAAGGAAGAAAGACCAACATCATTGACTCTATGCTGCGCATGCTGGAGCAATACTCCACCAATCTGGAAGACTTGATCCGTGAAAGAACAGAGGAACTGGAAGTTGAGAGACAGAAGACAGATGCACTTGTGGCCCAGATGCTGCCCAAGTCAGTCACTTTCACACATAGATAAACAAGAACCCACCTACACTGGACCCTTTCACTGTAAATTAATTTTATTTCTCTCTGACTGCAAACAGATCTGTTGCTCTGGCTCTGAAGAAAGGGAAGCCAGTGACACCAGAGCATTTTTCAGAGGCAACGTTGTACTTCAGCGACATTGTTGGGTTCACCACCATCTCAGCCCTGAGTGAACCCATCGAAGTGGTGGACCTTCTAAATGACCTCTATACCCTTTTTGACTCTATCATTGGCATGCACGATGTCTACAAGGTATTGTTAATTAAACCAAGACCTGATTTTTATTCTTATAACTCATTAAATAAACTTAGGCGTATAATATCGGATATATTTACAGCAGAGGTGGGAGTAAGTCACACATGTGCAAGTCACAAGTGTCTCAAGTCACGAATGTCAAGTCAAAGTCAAGTCGAGTCTTTTTTTAATATTTGTCAAGCAAGTCTCAAGTCTCAAATTTGCGACTTAAGTCTGGCTCGAGTCAAGTCGAGTCCCCCATCTCTGAGTCATTTAACTCGAGTCCGAGTCAAGTCTCAAGTCATGAATGTCAAGTCAAAGTCAAGTCGAGTCTTTTTTAATATTTGTCAAGCAAGTCTCGAATCTCAAATATGCGACTTAAGTCTGACTCGAGTCAAGTCATATGACTCAAGTCCCCTATCTCTGATTTACAGTATGCGTACTCACTGGACTTATTTATATTTTTGTAAAAATTAAATGTGTAAGTCTTTTTTGTTGGCTTTTGACATTTGAAAATGTGACATGAAAGAAATACATCATATAATATAGAATATACTGTATATCTACAAAGCAGGTTTTGGAAGACACTTTATAAACTTGCTAAAGGGTCAGAAGGGGTGGGATTAGACGTATGTTGGAACTGTGTAGCCGAAAAATGCATAACATATATCGTCGCTGTCAGACGGAATCCTTGTATCTCCAAAACCGTTATTTTTCAGGAAATTAAAAAAACGCGTACCTTATCTGCAGTGCACAGGGTTTAGTCCGCGTTGCAGTGGATTGTCTTGCGCTAAATTCCTGTCCTCAGACGAGCACCAGAACTAGTGGGGGTCAAGATTTTTTTTCTTTGAGCCCAGTGTTTTGAAGACATTTACCTCAGAAGACGTGTTGATTCGTTGCGACTCTTCTTGAGGGGAAATATGCCGCAAAGCTCTCCCGCGGAGTGAGGAAGAGGTGGACAGTTGAAGTGTCCAATGGAGTTATGAGATTTGCGCTCAAGCTATTTTCAAGACTTTAAATTGGTTAATAACTTGTAAAAATAACAGACCCACATGGGGACTGACCAATAGCATCGATATGTGAAAAAATATGAAATTGACCAAATTTGGACATACGAGGTTTCCGCCCGACAGCGACAATATGCATAATTAAATGTATCTGTGTGTTTGAGAGTAGCGTCGTGTTCATCATCACTAAATGCTTTTTGAATTGACAGGTCGAGACCATCGGTGACGCGTACATGGTGGCATCAGGGGTTCCCACCCGCAACGGCAACCGGCACGCAGCCGAGATGGCCAGCATGTCCCTAGACATCCTGTCCTGCATTGGCACATTCAAAATGAGACACATGCCTAGCGTCAAAGTCAAAATTCGCATTGGTCTCCACTCTGGTTAGCCACTTTTTTTTTTCATACACAAACCAAGAGACGTAAAGCGTTTGCTACTTCATGCAAACAATTCCATTCATAAAAAATTCAAAACATGATGTAAGACAACCAATGTCTCTTGGGAATTTAAGGGATTAAATACTGGACTTGAAATGCATTCGAGACATTTTAGGAGTTAAGTATATATCCATTTTAGGATATTGGATGTTGCTGTCAGAAGTTTGTGCTGGCAGTGTATCCTATCATTAAACCTTTACAAAACTAAGAACTTAAAAAAAACCTCTCAAAACTCTGCATCCTTTGATGGATAGGCATTTGGAGTGAGTCGCCATTTCTGGGTGATATCCAATTAGATTCCTCATCCTATTAGGCACCAGCTCCCCATCCCTGAGTCTATTACTGCAATGCCATTAAAGCAAAGTCGCCTGTTCTCAAGTGAATCACTTAAAACTGGCTGTAAATATTGTTAATAAGATTTTTTACAGCTTGTATTATTGCTGACGGTGTCGATTTTTTTATTTTTTGTGGATTGTTATGTGTGCTATAGGTCCAGTAGTAGCCGGAGTAGTGGGGCTGACAATGCCTAGATATTGTCTGTTCGGTGATACAGTCAACACAGCGTCTCGAATGGAATCCACAGGGTTGCGTGAGTACTCTAAGCTATACGACATCAAACTCGTTGTAAACGGTGTGTGTGGTGATTTGTTGTGACTCCAGTAAAAAAAAAAACTGCAATGGAATATATTTAAACTAAGGACCATTTGACTGCACTTTCTTGTGTGTAAATGTCTACAGACTGAAGTGCTTGTGTGTGTTGGGTGTGTGTGTGTGGGGGTGTTTTGTGACAGGCTTAGTGAGCTTAAGCTGTAGAGCACATTGTAAGCTTTTAAGGCTATCAGCCGAATTAGAAAGAAAATTCTGCTTTAGTAGAAAAGTAAAGTAGTGTCCTCACACAACATGTTCTCTATTCTTTCTCTTCCTGAACCTGTCAGGCCTTGGAGCAAAGACACACACACACACACACACACACACACACACTCACACTGTTCTTTTTGTCTTGCACTCACAAATTAAGGTTATTATCATGGCCACATTATATGTTGTTTTTTTCAAAATTGTTCAATATACTAATTTTTAACCATTTTTGATGTCAATCTTTTTACTTTTTAGGTTTATATATATAAACATTATATACAGAATTATAGGTCTCTTAATTAACTTGTAGGTGACGTCTGCACGCTCACACATTCGATAGTCGTGACAATTACAGTCAGACAAATTCTGCTTCCACTTTCATTAAGAATTACTAAAGTAAACCCAAACAAAGAAGACAGGCATTTCTTAAAATGACAAACACAGCAGGCAATCAGTGATCATGCATGAACTAGGACAAGCAAGGTCGATAAGTTGTAAACAAAGCAAATGGTTTAGAGTCCCAACCAAAATGCTGGTGCAGAAAAGGTGGAAAGGAAATTCAAGGTTTTTTAAGAAATGTGTGTGATTGTAAGCAGGTTTTGATTGTCATCTGACGTAAAGGATTAGCTGAGGATCATGGGAATCGGCAGGTGACAGGAACATGACAGAGAAGTCGCTTATTATTTCTTTAATCACACCTTCGTATTTGAGTCTTAACAAAATATGGTTGCAAGGAAAATTAACAAAAGGAAGGAATGAGTGGTCCCTGTTTACTGACACAGCACTTAGATACATGAATGTGACAGACCACGTTACATGTTAAGACACTGCTGACTTCTAATCTGAGGCCTTTATAAATCTTGTTGAATGTTAAATCCTGCAGCTTACAGAATACATGTCAACCAGAGCACAGTTGACATCCTCAGAGAGCTCAAGCTCGGATACCAGATAAATTCGAGGGGCAAAACGGAACTTAAGGTAAAACCTACAACCACTCATTCACACATCATATCCTGTAACTCATATACTATTTAACATATCATTATATACCAAAAAACCTAATTTTGTATACAGATAACTTGCAGTATATTATATCACAGTGCTGCTGAACTCTCTAATCTGATTGGTCAGAAGGTGTTCAATATTTTCAAAAGGTTCATATTAAATACACTCTTTGTAATGCATTATTGTTTTTATAGTAACAAGTGGGACCTCTTAAAGACTTCCAACAAATGGATTTTAAAGTGTGCTATTTAACAGGAAAAAACACAAGATTCTTTATATAGTAAAATTTTGTGTAACATTTATGGAAAGACTCGCCAGTGTCAGCAGTTGATGCTATAATGTAAACTTATAACTGCTACATTGACGTTTAAATGCAGCTGTAAACGGATAAAAAGTATGTTTTGTGGGTCATCTGTGAACAACGCACTTCTTTCATTACATCTAATATAACACATTATCTCTTGTGATAAGGGTAAAGGAGTCGAGGAGACATTTTGGTTAGTAGGGAGGGACGGATTCACCAAGCCCCTGCCTATACCACCAGATCTCACACCTGGGTGAGGGTCACATCTCTTATCAAACGACACCTTTATCAATTATAGTTCCTGTTAGAGTAATATAAGTCTGTGTTATACAGGGCGAGTAACCATGGCATCAGCTTGGAGGAGATTCCTACAGACAGAAGGCAGCGCTTCCTGGACCGGCAAAAGATGATGGGTTAAAGAAGGACCTTAAGGAATATGCAAGTAAATTACTTTATTTGATAATAATAATAATAATAATAATAATAATAATAATAATAATAATAACAATAATAATAAATTCTAGCAAGAGTGTAAATAAGAAATAGAGGGAAGTTTAACATTATTAAAAAAAGTCATTTGAGAGCACATGTATCCATTGAACTCCTGTTCTGCAGCGCCCCCTGTCGGATTACAACAGGCTCACACAAGTGCTTTTGTTGCACTGTCTGCATTTCTGATCTCTTCTAATGACTCAAAATGTTGGGTCAAAATAATATTTACTGACTTTCTGAAAATTGTATGCTGAAAAATGGTATATGTAATATATATTATATAATGGTTTATATGTCTGATTAGTATCGAATTAACTACTGAATTATTGTGAAGGCGTAGACTTGTGGTCACCCAGATCAGTTGTGTTAGTAAATAAAAATTACACCTGAAATAATCGTTATGATTTAAAATAATACATTATTTAACAATTAGCTTATACATTTTGCACCACTTTAATTTAATATCAAATACAGGTTCGTTTAATATCACATACAAAGGCTAACATAGCTTAAAAGATTTTTAATAATTGGATTGAAGCAGAAGACGACTTACAGTAGATTAGTGATGTGTGATTTGTGATTGAGACAGCTTTTCTAGGTTCTGGGATCCGACTCACATTTCGAAAAAGCTGTTTATTTTGGAAATGAGGACAAGACAAAAAGGAAACTGTGATGCTCTGAGTGAAAACTGTCTTTTCTCAGCATGTGCCTTATTACAGTACACAATAATATTCATGCAAGAAGGATTGGTGTAGTTTAGTCAGTGCAAATATATGGAAAATGCAACTCACCCAACAAAAGACATACGATATAAGATGATTTATAAAACACTATAACCGGTATATGAATGTTCATCTGCACTCTTGTTCCTTTGTTGCCATGCAGGCAGTGATGCTGATCTTCCTCCACCAGCTGTGACCGGACCTCTGGCATTCAGCAACAGATTCAGGCATAATTCAGCATGGGGTGGGACAAAAGAAGATGCCCTGGGGATTATTCACTTACCCCAATACTCTTATCTGATGCTCCCAAAACACATATAAGGGGCTGGATTTATTTTTTCCAATGATGTCAAACCCCCTCAGCCTCTCAATATGAACCATTGCCATTCTACTACACATTAAAACCAGTACTTAGCCAATACATTAAATGTACTTTGTTTGTAGTCAGTGCTTCAATCAAATTTACCCTTGTAAGCAAAATATAGTTTTTTTTTGTTTTTTTTAATTATTTGCACTAAATCTTAAAAGATAGAGTAGCATAAATGGTTAAGGTGAAGCCAAAGGAACTTTAATTTTTTCATTCTGGATTTCTACAAAGTACACTGTGTTTATTATGGAGAGATTCCTGTGTAATGACACATATCGAGAGTTACGGTTGGCCGAGATCGAATTTGGATAAAAAGTTTTGTCAAACAGCCGAGCGAACAGGACAAAATTCTCTCAAATCCTTTGACACTTCACACTTCTAGGTTTTCTGTTCAAACTCCAGAGATCTTTTGTACTTCTTTCTTCACCCCAAAGTTAAGACGAAGAAGTTGTTGAGCCTCACAGAAAATCTTATCACACACACTTGCTGACATTTTTATCACCCAGCATTGAGTACATGAATTGTGACGTATAATCCCATTTTATTATCATAACCAAGACTGAATGTACTGTACATCCACTCCATAATGAAGCACAACACGAAAATCTGATATATGGAACTGGGGAAAATTTGCAAACGCGTACTTGGACCTTGCTATCGTGTCAACTGCAGTTCTACTGGACTCCAGAATCAGCTGACATGTCTCTGTGCACTGAACTTTACTGTTCCTTCAGTTCTGAAGTAGGCCATGTTTTTTTTTTTTTTTACTAAAGAGTTATGTTAATGTATACTGTAGGTACTCTTAAATTGAAAATCTGAGAAATGGTTGTGTAAATAAAATTGATTTTAGCAGGAAAGAATGCTTTCTCATATATATATACTTATTTTAATGTAATTGTTTTTAGATGCATCATTATCACTGAACAATCCCCCTCATACACCCCCCAATTACTAATTATATAAGCCTATTTAAAATGTATTGCTTCATAATCAGGGTTTGTACTGTATAGAGGGAGACGTGAATCTACCGTGTTGTTTTAATGCTAAATATTTAAAATGTACGTTAATTAGGTTGTATGTTTAGCTAACTTTATACCATCCACCAAGCTGGTGCCCCCAAGGCAAATGACCCCCTTTATTTAAGCTTTTAATTCTTTATTATTCATTTTCTTAATAATCCAAATAATGGTTATAATATTTATTTTAAGGTTTAGAAGTAATCCCTAACTATACTGCTAACTTTTGCATCATTTAAGTTGGCATTATAAAAAAGGTCTAAACAGTGCTTATGATTTCTATAACAATATATTTTATTATAAACTATAATAAAAAATATATATATATTTATTGTCGTTCAGTCACAAAAGGAAAACTAAACTTTCGATCAGAAAGCAAAGAGGTTTATCCAAGACATCTTTTGATGATATTTATTGCCTTTATAATGATGTCACAAGTTTATTTACATAGCCAATATATTAATAATTCTATTTAATAAGCTAATAAAATCCCAGGATGAAATGGGGTTATTTAATCCGTCTGATTGTTTACATGGTCTTTATTTAGGTAAAAGTTTTTATAATTAAAAAAATAAAAAAGTATAAAAAATAAAAAAAATACAATAAACTATAAATTTGCATCCCATCATTCTGGAACTGTATTTTCGACAACCACGATGACGTTTCCACCTCGGCATGCGGTCATTTGCCTAGAACTAGGACACAGAAGCCCCGCCCATTATCTGAAACTCGCCTTCTTATTGGACAAAGACAGATTCTATGGGTGGGACCTAAAAACGTGACTAAACTATGATTGGACTGGATCAGAATGCGAAATCGCGTCCAACACATGAAGCAACTGATCTGTGAGAAAAGACATTGTGGTATTAGAGACTGGATCAACAATAATCTTTTGGCTATTGGTTTTGGGTTTTTTTTGTTTAAATAAAACAAAAAAACAGGTGAAAATAGTGACTTTATGTATGAGTAAAGGTAAGAGATGGTGTTAGGGATATACACCAGATGTAGATATGAGAATAGGAGACAATGCAAAACATAACAGAGGACTAAAGTCATCAAGACTAAAGTCATCAAGAGCTCCACTGGTTTAGAGACGGATCAGGATAAGAGAAGGTAAAACTTCTGACACTTGTTTAGCACAAAAATGCTCATATAAAACTTATATAATACAAAAAGTAAGATTATTCTGCTTAATATTATTATTATTACTATTATGATTATTATTATTATTAGTAGTAGTTGTTGCCTAGCAGCGTATATTTACAGATTTTTGTCAATACGCTTTTAATAAACTCGTATAAACTTTGTTTTCTGTTCTAAACGTAACTCAATACACGTCGATTTGCAAACGTCAAGGTTTTTGATACTGATTAAAATGCTAAAATAAATAAATAAATAAATAAATAAAGATAGCGCGCACAAGCGGTTGCCAGATTGGGATGGATTACTGCTTAACACTTTGGACGGTACTTTTATTTTTTAATTATTATACCCTGGCAAATAGTTTTTTGGTAATAGTAAGTTATTAGTAACAAATATAATTAGGAATAATTAGGTACCCTGGAAACCCTGTTATAAATATGTGTATTATTATTTTTTTTATTTAAAAAAAAAAAAGAAATGGTTGCTTGGTTACTGCTGGTAGAGGGCGGGGTCAGACCGAATATAAACGCAGGGAGGGGAAATAAAAGAAGACAACAAACCCTCGAAATGTAGGCCAGCGTGCGTGACCCAGTTCCACACACACACACACACACACACACACACACACACACACACACACACACCAGCAAAAACAGAATGCTTAAAAAGTACATTTAAGTAGTAACTATACATCAGAACTATACAAATAACTTACATCTGTATGAGTTTTTTACATTAGAATTATTTTTTTTGAAATATCTAAACCCATGCATGATAACATTCTTTTCCTATTCTCCTGACGTATTAGTAGCTGAAGATTGCTTACAAAAAAGTGCAAGGAATTTAACATAGTATATACATTTTATAGTAGTACATACATTACAAACAGAAGAAAAAAAAAACCTGATCTGTTACAAAATGTAATTTTAATTTTTAGGCAGATCCAAAACAATGAAAAATTGCCTTCTGGCCCTGTGTTTCAGCTTTGTGTTTCAGACTTCACTAATGAGCCTGTATTAAAATATAATGTGGCTCTACTGCTGGTTAGCACAGCAGCATGCCGGCTGGGTGGCAGCCCAAGTGTGATCAAGGAGATCCCTC
This sequence comes from Tachysurus vachellii, assembly GCF_030014155.1. NCBI lineage: Eukaryota > Metazoa > Chordata > Actinopteri > Siluriformes > Bagridae > Tachysurus > Tachysurus vachellii. Next base: position 2,977,712 of record NC_083485.1, on the reverse strand, counting down.
CTCTCACACTGGCATGACTCCAGTTCTTGTGTGTTTTTCTTTCAGAGTGCCAGGGTAATTTCCAGAGAGCATTTGTATGTGGAAGAAGTAAAAACGCTTGCACATTACCTTTATTTAACATGCTGCTAACAACAAAACAAGGTTTGTGGTGTTATGGCAGACTCTTTTTCTCCAGCAAACAATATGATAGTGAAAGATGTTAGGTGACTTTTTTTTTTTTTTTTTTTTTGCCCCAAACCCATGAACAGCATTGCAGAGCCACTACAATCAGCACACAAAATCTCGGACTCATATGAACCCACAAACTAGAATTAGCTGCTGAATACCACATTGCATTAGAGTATTGCGCCATTGCTCCAGTGTTCCATTTGGGTTTTATGAAAATAACATTAATCGGACAAAAATATAATTAAGTTACTGGTAAAATAGATGGAGTGCTAAGATTAACAAATGCATCAATGTAAACTGAAGCACTTTACTGTGTCCCCAGAAGAAAGTCACAAGCATCAGGTCGCTCCTAGTCTTTTGTGGAGGAGTATCGGGTGTTTTTGACTCTACTTCCCTTGCCAGAGTGCTGACAACAGGAGATCGTGGTGAGTATATGAGATAGATATTTTGTTTTGGGCCCCCTGGCGAAGGCGATCACTCTGAGGCTGACCTACTTTTCTTCTACAGTTCATACCTGCAGAGCTATTTATACTCATGACACACATACTCTCTCTGTCTGTCTCTCTCTCTCTCTCTCTCTCTCTCTCTAAACCAGTAAATACACTAAACACATTTAAAGTTTTGGGCTAAGAGCCATCATTGCCATTCAATAGACATACATCCTCACCCAGATCTGCTTCAACCAGATCCCACAAGTTTTTACATGCCCCTATTTTTTTACTCATATTGAGTTTTTCTTTTGCTTGAACTCAGTGTTGTGCCTGCATATTGTGTGCAGACTGATTCAAACAGTTTTGTTGAATAAATGCCTTTTGTGTCCAAGCTGTCTAGGCTTAAATGGTGCATGGAGACGGATTTTTGTAAGTGATAGCGTAGCCTCGACACACTGCAATAAATGTGCGCTGAAAGAGAAAGAGCCTCGCGGTAGTGTGTGAGCTCACGTTTCAAACTATTACTGAGAGGAGACACCATGGCATTTTATATTAGATAAAGTAATGAATTTTAACATACTAGGGAATCACTGGCTGTCATAGTGGTGCAGGGGTAGCATAGTCACTTCTCAGGGGTTTCCTTCAGGTGCTCTAGTTTCCTTCCTGTAGGTGGACTTTGCTACATTAAATTGCTCCAAAGGGTGAGTGTATGAAGGGTCCCTGTATTGAACATTTATTTAATTAAGGCAAAATAATTGGAAATCTGTGGTAAGTTCACTTTTGCCTATACTCAGATGTACCCAACAAATTTCTGCTAACGAATTCTTATTGATTTTACTCATTTTTCTCCATTTGCTACTGATAGGAGACTGAAGTGTCATTCTGCAGTGCCACACATGGACAAACTGAGGCACCTCCCACAGGCAGGGGGTGATGAGTCAAAACTCTCAGACTCAGCCATCCGACCAGAGCATGACAGTGAGGTCAGACAGTGCAAAAGAGAACCAGGTGACTCAGTGATCACTACAAGAGTCAGGATGGAAGAACACTCAGATGTCCCTTGCAAGGTGCCTCGCTTCCAGTATTGTGACTTTCCCTCACTACATCAGTGCATCAAGCAGCTATCCGTGCCACCACTGGAAGGCTGGCTAGCCTCATGCCCGCTTGGAAAGGTGCCAGCACACCGTCCCAGCAGCCCAAAGGAGAAGGTGCCGAAGTTTAAATATGTGGACTACCCATCACTGTACCACTGCATCCAGCAGCTCTCTGTGCCTCCACTAGAGATCTGGAGCTCGAAACTTTCAAAACCCAACCCGGGAGGGTTACAGACAGACACAGTAGGACTCCAGTGTCCCTCTCAGTTGCTTGGAGAAAGAAGGAAAAATGAAGAGATGCAGGAAAATATAGCAGCGAAACAAAGAAAGGAAAAGTGGGGGAGTGGGAGCACAGTCCGTGTCCCAATTCCAGAGCAGGCAGTCTTGCAGTCTTGCATGAAAGCTACACAGCCAAGCACAGCCTTAGTGAAGGAAGAGAATTCCCATGGAGATTCCAGCATGCACCAAATACACTCTGGATTTACCACAGATTGTGTTTCTAGTTCTGATTCAAGTTCTAGACAAAAATTGGACAGAACAGCAGAAAGGAAAGAAAAAAGTCTCAGGCCGACTGTTATCAGCCTGGTTCGTACAGAAACACTGACAGAAAGACAGAAACACAGAGTGGTACCAGAGGAGCGACCTGATAAATGGAAATCTCCATCCCAGGTGGAGCAACCAATAGATCTAGAGATGGTCTTTCCCCTTGACCAGCAGATATTTAGAGATCCAGTAGAGCACCAATCTCAACAGTGCAGGTACAAAGTCAAGGTCGGTATCATGGATAATAAGATCTCTAACTCAGTTGTAAAGAAGTCATCCAACTAATTTGCTTCTCATTTCACAGGGACCACACTGATGGCCTGACATGAAGAGGACCATCTTTCAGACTCTTCTGAGATACACGTTTGCGACAGATTAGCCTCGATCGATCATTTTGATAAACTCTACAGAATGCTTTGAACTGGCAAGGTCTTCTTCGTGAGGATCATCCACCATCACTTGGTTAATGATGGTGTGTTAAGTCTTAGCCTTCAGGAGGTAAAAAAAAACAAAAACAAAACAAAACAAAAAAAAAACAAAAAACACACCGTTTAGAATTTTACTTCCAAAATGCAAATGGCAGCTAAAAATGAAAGGTTTTACAACCCAAACTGGGTTAATTGTTTATAAGACAATACATACAAGCACCCACTCATATGGAGTACTGGTAATATCATCAGTCTAGTAGTACTAAATGAAATCTAATGGAATTTTGAATATTTTATACTTCCGTAGATATAATGTCCCATTTGTTTTATCTAAAATCTACCTTAAGTGCTGAAGATTTTCACAGACATATTAATATTTGCTGATATAGCATTATTGTTAGCCTGTGAGAAGAACATATCTGGTGACGAGCACCAGAATTTTCTAATTGGATTTTTTTCAGAGCTACTTTTTACAGTCTAGCAAATTTAAAGCACTCAAGAAAAACTGTGGGTACAAAATAGACAATCTCATCCTACTGCCATGTTTGCTCTGAATTCAGGTGTAGGAAACTTTAGAACTGGGTCAAGAACTGAGTGTGAGCAACACTTTGGGCTTTCGCACCTAAAGAGTAAAGCTGATCCTACCTTTGGGGAAACCAGACCTAGACCTGGATACAAATGCATTGGGAAATTCACACAAGGGGCTAGTTCTCGGTGCCTAAAAGAATGGTTGATGCTTATGCTGCAAAAATGGTTTGTTGATCATATACTAACTATTTTTTTTTTTTTTGTACTTTTGAGCTGTTTTTTTTTATGGAATTTTGTGTATAATTGCTACAAGATAGTGTTAAGACATATAAACTGGTTTTCAAAATATTTTCTTGTTTTGTATGTCTACACTCATTAGACAATTTATGACACATGTATGATGGGTTTGTATGCACTTATTACCAGTAATACTTACCAGTGACAGGGACCTACAATTTCTGACAGTGACATTTGATCTGAGATTACAAAGTAGGTATTACACATTAATCCTGGACAAGTCCGACGTTCAAATGACTGACTGAAATGATTCCTTTAACATAAATATTGTCCAATTTTTTTTTAATTCATAAATTAGTTCCTACCTGCAGTCGGTTGCCATATAGTGTATGACATACCAAAATGTAAAACCTACTGTATAACCATGGTTTCAACTTGCCTTGTCATATACAGTATGAGCTCTGATTTAACTAAAGCTAGTAAGGAAGTATGAAACATTGTTGGTGAATCGACATATTATATATAGTTGCTTTTACTAATCTAACCAAAACTGCAAGAGATCTGCAAGAGCATTATTGAGTTCATTCACCGGTGATGGATGAGGAGGCACGTACCTGTTCAGGACACACGGTCCTCCGCTACAACAACGACAAACTATATCTTTATGGAGCTAGCTTTGTGCTCAGGGCATTTTCAGGCAGGACGTTTTGGGCTTTTTAGTTTCTGTGAATGGAAACTAATTGGCGAAACAGTTTGGGTGGAAAGGTGAGATGTTCAGGTGTCCACATACCTTTGGGTATATCTGTATTTCACCACCGTATGATAGGGAATATCAGAAATGTATTGTTTGTTGACAGGAAAGCATTATAAACTGCCCCTATATATCTAACATGTTTGCATGTGGAGTTTATATCGGTTTATCTATTAAAGTGTCTACCGAGTGTCTGAATTCACTGTCTGTTCTGGTACTCTATTTCTACCTGACTATGTTTTAGTCTCTTTCTAAATAAATGTTAGTTATTAGCTAAATGATAAAGGATTTGTCGCGGATACGTTTGTAAAAGTAAAGTCATATAAAACTTGTGCAAAGCTTTGGGATTTCCCTTCAAGGCAGTATCAGGAAATCCCCTCAAATGAGACTCTTTAACGCCGGAACAAACTTTCTGTTTCACTCAACATGAAGCGAGCACGGAAGAAAAAGACAAGTACCAGTAAACAAGTCGTGAATCCGAGTTGTTTGAGAGGAAAAAAACGACATACTGAGGAAAAAGAGGACTCTGGAATGGGAGGAACAGGTACATTGTGTATTTCTTTAAGTGATAACTGGTGAGTTAAAAATAATCTTTTTTTGGATATGTAGGTCTTGAGCTCAATGTGGAAGATAAAGTCCATCAGCTGTTCTAATGGGTATTTAAATGTATATCTGTCTCTGGTTACCATCTGTCAATATACTGTATAGCAATTATTCTTTAGAGGATTTTATAAACCCAAAGCCAAAGTTTTTTTTAATGTATCTTACATTTGGTAGAATATTACTTTATTATACAATTTAGTGCTTTTACTGTACATTGCTTACTTTCGTATATTTCTCCAAAATGTAATGCCTAACGTATTAAAAAGTCTAACAAATCCCTGTACTTATCTATTCAGTTAATCAAATGTTTTACTGTCAAAACAACGTTAGGTTTCACTTTTGATTGTTTTTAATATTACGCCACTCAGCTGCCATAAAGTGAAAGTGTGATCCTGAACATTCAACTGAAGAAGAGTGAATTTGTAAACAAAAGCAAACAATTGCCAATACTTCTTTTCTAGTTTCATCACAAGATGATCCACCCAAACTAGAAAATCCCACATCACTGGAGGTAAGCGATACTTCCTGGCATTTAACTCTTAAAGACTATTAAACACTGCTCTTGAATAAAGTTTCAAATTTTATGCCCAGACAGAAACAGAAAGAGTCGCCTCTATGTCAGCACTGCCTGAGAAGTCAGACAATATCAGAATGATGAGCAGAACAGAAATTTATTCATATTCACAATTCCATACCCTATTTCCCTATAACAGGACATCCTAAAGTGTTTATTTCCACTTATACCACATCGATTTTCCTGCGATAACAATTTCGAATGATTAAAAAATAATAGTGTGTGTGTGCCCTGTGATGGGTTGGCACTCCGTCCAGGGTGTATCCTGCCTTGATGCCCGATGACGCCTGAGATAGGCACAGGCTCCCCGTGACCCGAGGTAGTTCGGATAAGCGGTAGAAAATGAATGAATGAATAAAAAATAATATCCACTACGTTGTAAACATTGAGTTGCATATAATGTCTTTAAAACAAGTTTTGTGTTATGTTACAGCAGCAGTAAACATTCACTTTGTTGTGACGTTAATAAGACTGAAAAAGAAAAAGGATTTGCTGTTTAGAAGCATTATATGCTAAGAATTTAATAAATATCATTTGAACCCACTAGTTCATTCATTCATTCATTTTCTACCGCTTATCCGAACTACCTCGGGTCACAGAGATGCCAATCCAGAGATGCCAATCAACCTACCATGCATGTCTTTGGACCGGGGGAGGAAAGTGGAGTACTCGGAGGAAACCCCCGAGGCAAGGGGAGAACATGCAAACTCCACACACACAAGGCGGAGGCGGGAATCGAACCCCCAACCCTGAAGGTGTGAGGCGAACATGCTAACCACTAAGCCACCGTGCCCCCCTATCCCACTAGTTGTACAAAATAAATCAATTTACTTTGAATGTGCCTAAGGAAAAGGAATCAAGGACATGAAATGAAATGTTTGTCTTTGCTTTACAGTGTACAAATTGTTCCTCCATCCTGAAGCCTGCAGTGTTTCCAGCAGGAGGGTCCGCTTCGCTACTGCAGTGCCCACAATGCTCTACCACACCACTGTGTGGTGGCTGCCTGTATCCTTGCCCTGATGGCACCTGTACCAACAAGTCATGCCCGGTTGTCTCATTGCTTCTCGCCTGTGAGCAAGTCACAGAGTTGAGCAGCAAAGTGTATGGCTGCCCACTTTTCAGAGCCTGCCCCAAATGTTACAGAATAATGATGCATAAAACAGGGTGTAAATATGTGACTTGTTCATACTGCAACCATAGTTACTGTTTTATCTGCCTAAGGTCCAAACAAGTGTGCACAAAGGACATGAACAAATACTGGACCTTGACCTGCTCTGCACCAAAAGCAGCACGCCAGAGATTTCAAACTTGACCAGCTGAACACTAGCCTGCATTCTCCATTTTTAATTGTATATTTGTTTGTGTATATAAAACTGTATACAAAATATATTTACATTTATTCAAAACAAGATTATTTTTGTACAGAAAGCTAAAGTCTAGCAATTTTATATATTCCTATTCAAAAAATTACCTGCTTTCTAGATTTGGCTGCTTTTTTAACAGAATGATATTCAATAAGAGTTATTTTTTTTTCTTTTATTTTTGTTTTAGATTTTGTTCTAACAGAATTGGAAATTTTTTGATATATGAAATACCCAATAAATCTCACTAAAGGGCAGTGAAAGACTCTTTAATTCCAGTGTTGTGATATCTAAGATATCTGGAATGAGACAAATTCACATTGTACAGTAGGAATCATTTCAAGTCAACACCAACACCTTGTTTTCAGGCACTTAAAGTAGCTTTAAAAAGTGTGAACAGTAAAATGTCTAATGTTTATCTATTACCAACTGCAAAATTAATATACTTTGGCACAACAGAATAACGGCATGTATTGTAGAAATGTCATATTCCTGATACATTCAGCTTTTCAGAATACATGCTGGTTAAATTACAATATTGCTATAATCAATCAATAAGCAATATTGGTATAAATCCCCAAGAATAAAGACTGCATTTATCCCAAGCAACTGTATTGAACAAAAGATCTGGGAGCTTTTCTTTTAACTATACGGCATCACAGCCCTTTAAAATGAGCTAGCAGTATGTTCTGTTGGGTAAAATGTCCTTACAAACACCAATTTGCTATGATTATGCTCAAGATCACTTGACTTCTAACATTTTGAACTGAAATTTGAGTTAAAGTGAAAGTAAATAAAGGAAAAAGGTACCATAGTTCCCAGGCATAAAGAAAAATGCAGCATAGTTCTAAACAGTTTGTCTTCACCAATAAATGCCATACAAATATACAGGTTAGGAGAGAACTGGCAGATACCAGACATACCAGGACACCAGATATTTGGTACAGGAAATCTACTGCATTATGGTTGGTCATGTCATAGTTTCTAAATAATTTGTAATTTGATGATTTGATGAAGAGGAGTTTCACTTATGCTCTGCCATAACCCTCTAAATTTGGTCTAATATTTGTCAAGCAACTTCGCTGGGCATGTGTCCTCTGATGGAAGCGTAGCCCACCGCAGTTCCGGAATCTTTTCCCACAATGTGTGCACGAATATGGCTTCTCGCCTGTGTGGATGCGGATGTGGCGTGTGAGCGCCCACGAGTGTCGGAAACGTGCAGTGCACTCTGAGCAAGCATATGGTTTCTCGCCTGTATGAATCCTTTGGTGGATCTTGAGGTGCTCCATTCGATTAAAGTCTCGGCCACACTGTGAACAGCGAAAAGGACTTCGCCCAGGAGGGTACAAGCTGCGTTTAGGACTTTTGTGTTGATGGGTTGCCAGTTTAGGCTGCATGACACTGCGAAATCTATGCACATCCTCTGGCATAGAAAACTGCCCTAAAGCATGCCCCTGCCCAGAGCTGTGAGTAGGGAAATGCGAATTAGAGTTGGGGTTATTTAGGGAGGAGGCATCTCTTCGGGACATTGGTGCGTGGCACGTGTCCGGCTGGCTGGAGGACGCTGAGGCAAGGAAGTCCATACCTGGAAGTTCTTCTTGCAAGAGAGAAGGATTGGCTTTTAGGAAAACGGCAAAGAACATAAACTTGGTTAGATGTGATTAGACAATATATTACATTTTTATTTTAAGGGCTTTTATGATATATTTTTAGAACAAATGCAGATTTATTTTGTAAGCAGCATTTAAACTGGAAATATCCCCATAAGAATTACATTCCTAACACTATGCTCTCAAAGTCATGCAATGCTGCTCAAAAGTGCAGGTTTAATAGGCTTCCCCAAAGTACTTTTTTGACTGTTTTTAATAAAAATTTCAAACTTCTGACATTGCGCGCCCATGTTATGATTAAGTGGCTACGGTTGTAAGAATACTTGCTAGGCAAGTACATAAATTGCACAGAGAGAAACTCCTTACATTTATCTTACTCTTTAATATTCCTGCATGCAAGCATTTCTTTATACTAACAATGTGGGGGAAAAAAAAAAAGAAGGTAAGGAAAATCAATGAACATAAATCTTGTGTTTATGTTCATCAGAAGTTTCCATACTAAAAGTGCACTTTTTGTATGGAAACTTCTGATGAACATAAACAAAGATCATTAGAGTTTAGCAACTATTTAAGACAGGTAAAACCATGTGTCTGTTTTGCACATAACCTACCCAGAGCAGAGCTGCCAGATGATGCATATGAATCTGACTGGCAACTCTGAAGATGCAGTGGTTCAGGTCTCCAATCCTCCAATAACTTTGACTGGGCCATCGACAGGGACTCCGAGCTAAACTCTTGCTCGGCTTCAGACAAAGGGTGAGCACACTGATGAGCCTCCTCCAACTTTGCTGCATGATTAGACTCATAGGATATACAGCCCTTTATCTGGACAGCTGAAGCTCCAGGTACCATTACTGTCTCAATGCATACCTGATCAGCATGTAAAGCGTGCTCCTGCATGACGTGAAGGTCCTCTTTTATGTCTGTTTAGACATGAAATATAAAGATGAAGTCATTAATTCATTTACATTTCATACGTAAGGAAACCGCTTCAAATAATAGACCCGTGTTTGTTTCTAGCTGCCGTATACCATGTGACAGAATTCAACAGCTACATTATCCAGACTTTTGGAAATTGCAGACTAGGTTACATGAAAGAGGGCAGCAGCTTGACAGCCAAGGTATGAACAATTTACATAGGTACAAATCCAAATTTATACACCGAGAACAAGCAAACCTAACATTAAAATAACCTTACATTTTACTAGAGTGAAATTTGCCAGATTTTCATTTTTCATTTTACCAGATGATCTTGTCTGATCTGTTTTTCTAGGTGGATTTGTGTTTGTATTACACTTGTGTTATAAAACATTACCTAACTATTAGTCTTCTTTTTTTTTTTAACTGTAACTTTTACTTAAACTGTTCAGATTATGTTTATGGCTTTGTAAAACGTGTAAGATTTTATAGATCATGTTGTTACGGTGAAAAATCTTACATCTTGTGTTATATACTTATAAAATCCCCCATGCCTTTACACATGGGTTTCAGTTAGATGTGCCTAAATACTCAGAATAAGGTGTGATTGAAAATGACATTCTAAAAAACTTCAATGATGAGCTCACATCACGTGTTAGCAAGAAATCTTAGACAAATCTGACCTTCAACATCACCCTGCATGCACAAACAGAATATTGTTTTTTTGTCTGACTTGAAACACAAAAGAAATAGACTGAAATCTCGCCTTGTGTCTCTTGTAACTGGTGTGAAAACTCATCTCCTGTTAGATTGGGTTTAACATCCTTTACGCACTCGATTCCGTCCTCTCCGATCTCGCAAAACGAATCCGTACGACACTCAAACGAATCCCCGGGAACGTCTTCATGGGTCTGTTTGACGTCGAGCGAGGAGTCGATTCGTGGTTCGGACGCGTTCGGGCTCGTGTTGACTGCGATGTCGCGCGTCTGCGGCGTGCGACTCTGCGCGCTGCGCAGCTCCGTCTGCGCCAGCGTGAGCCTCGTCCTGAGGTTCCTGTTAGCCAACAGGGTTTTGTGCAGCTGATCTCGCATATCACGGAAAGCTTTCCCGACGACTTTTGACACCTCGGATACCGCCAGCTCTCCAGCCACACTGAAGGCGCTTTGGATGCTGGTCGTGAGTTCATCATGGAAGGAAACGGACAGCTCAGCGAGCAGACCCGAGTTTGATAAACTTTCGAGGTTGTGTGCCATAACCGCGCTGAGTATTTACACAAAGCAGTCTATTCCTTCCCTGGTACACAATATGCTAGTTACAGACCTACCAGCTCTCCACAATGTATCTATTTTTCCTCACAGCTGACAAATTACTACTAAAAGTCTACTTCCGCCTCTAAGAGTTGGAACTCATCTGGTTTTGTTTGTCGATAATTATAGCCTAAAGTTTACCTCAGTCTTTCTTTCAGCTAAGATGAGCAGCTAGCTACACACCTGGCAACACATTCTCTACCTTCATAAACTGTTTCTCTGAGGCTGAAAATCCTGTCATACTGAAAGCCTGAAACACGAACGACATCCCCTGAGTAAGCCGAATATTTCCTTTTTTTAAACACAAACCGTGAAAGCCACGTTCCATTAATTCACATTTACATAGTGTGGACCGTCTATCACATCACTTCCTCCTTCCAGGAAGTCGTTACGCTTTCATACGTCGACAAATCCCGCCTCCTGCTTTGTGATTGGCTAATTCAAGTTTATAAACTGTTATTGTCTCTAATCTGTATCTGTAGGACTATAATGTAAAATATATCAAACAAAGTTCAATGACTCGTGTTGGATTTTTTTTAAATTAGTCTGTGTGTAAATTAATTTTATTCTCACTTACACCTTGTCTATAAAATAAACCTTAAAAATCTACTATAACGCATATAGTATAAGATATAAACGATTTATATAACGATTTAATAATATATTTACAATAAAATTTACATTTATGTCATTTAGCAGACACCTTTATCCAGTGTGACTTACATTTTTATTTCAATTTATACAACTGAGCAATTGACTGTTAAGGGCCTTGTTCAGGGGCCCAGCAGTGGCAGCTATTAATGATAATGATTTAATAATGGAACATTCATACTAAACGCGATAAATATGGCTGTTTATTTGATTATTATAATTAATAAAGGCTGTTTATATATTATTATTATGGCCAAAGGTTTGTGGACACCTGATCATCAGACCCATATACAGTATGGACTATTGCCACAAAACTGGAAGCACACAATGCCTCTTTGCACAAAAATACATCCATGAAGACATGGTTTGTGAAGGTTGGGGTGTAAAGTGAGGGACCTACACAGAACTTTTACCTCAAACCCTTTAAACCACATTTGGATGAACTGAACCACAGGCCTCCTCACACAACAGAGCCTGATCTCACAATTCGCTTGTGGCTGAATGGAAAAATAATGAAAATCATTCGCAGAAAATGTAGTGTATGTATATATTTTATAGATATTTTATATCGTGTGTGTTTATTAAATTGGTTAAAAAAAAACAAAAAACAATTATTTCTACATTTACCAGACACCTTCATCCAGAGTGACTTAAATTTTTATTTCAGTTTATACAACTGAGCAATTGAGGGTTAAGGGCCTTGCTCAGGGGCCCAGCAGTGGAACCTTGGTGGACCTGAGATTCAAACTCACACTAGGCACTGTAACCACTAGGCTACCACATCCTACACACATTCTACAAACTCTGCTTGCAAAGCAGCAAATATTATAAAACATGTAAAGTAAAAATATGTTTATTTAACAGAGTTGAATAAATATTCGCTTCTCTCTTATTACCCATCCCGAGGCATCTCAAAATTGTACCAGCTCTGATTTTCTTCCGTGCCATGAAGATTTTGGACCACCATTGAGATGAGCCTGACTCTGTGAGAATCCTGAGGCATCTAAAGATCTAACAGCTCTAGTTGTACTCTGCGATACTAAAGAGGAAATGTGAAATCCATGTGGTCTTTTACATCAATACAACATTTATCAGACTATATTTATAATCACACCCTCCAGTGTCACCCATATGAGGATGAGGTTCCCCTTTGTGTCTGGTTCCTCTCAAGGTTTCTTCCTTCACCATTCAAGGGAGTTTTTACTCCCCATAGTCACCTGAGTCACCTCAGACTTGCTCATTGGGGACAAATACAAACACATTTAAATATATCTAATAATATTCTTGAATTTTTGTATAATATGAATCTTTATATTATTCTTTATAATAACCTTTCGTTCTATGTTTATGTTCTGTATAGCTGTTGTAGACAATGTCAATTGTAAAAAACGCTATACAAATAAATTTGAATTAAATTGGATTGAAAATATATTAAAAAAAAATATAAACAGATTTATAATTTGCATTGTTAACCAGGCAAAATGGCAGAAGATGGCTTACTTTGTTTGGCTGTGTGGGATAAGCCTAATGACATGTCATACAAATACTGAAGTGCATTCAAATTGGCATTACACACCCTTTTATTTTACTTTTGGTCAATGTTTTAAACGACTGTGACACTTTAAAAAAAATCATATCAATTGGTCCAGTAGTACTCCTGCCTGTTCACGTTTTTTCCCTTCATAAAGCCAAGTTAAACCTAGTTCACGGATTTTATTTAGCAGATGAAGTGAATTATTTATGTAGGAAGCAGAGAAAATAGCAAAATGTGCAGTGATGGAACTCCAGGACCAGAAACATTCAGTTACATTAGAAAGACAGTGATCATTATTTAATACACGTATTTTAACACATTTTAAACCAATCGTCAATATCATTATTATTTTGACTCAGTGAAAGCACCTTGCTGGCTGTTACACATAGGCAAATTTAAACAAAAGGTCAACCAGCAGATGTCGTGACCGCTCAGAGCTGTGAACATACGTGAGTTGCCAAGTCGTGTTTTTCCCTACATTGATTAATGCTATTAAGAGGAAATGTCCTTAGGTTGTGGGGGATAAATAATATTGTTTGTGTTTTTGTTTGATTTGTAAGCGTGTCGCGTTTAATTGTTTAATATTTTAAAATGGTTTATAACTAGTATCATGTATTTTAAACCTATATTGACTTTACTTTAATCTGGCAACCCGTATTTCAGCACGAGACTCGCAGACTTGGCCATGAACATGGAAAGGGTTATCCCGCATTTAATAATTAAAAAGCAAAAACGATGCACGGAAAATAGTGAAAATGCAACGGTTCGTCTTCGGCGAAAATGAGTTGTCACTAGAGAAACATTTGAAAATGTATCACGCCAAATATGAGAAAGGCACAAAGAGGAGAAAGGAAAAAACAGGGAGATTAAACCAGAGAAACCCATGTTATCATTAAGCTACTACAGACACGGGGTTGCCAGATTTTCACCCATTCATTGGGATGTGATGGAAAGCGCTCGGGTGTGTTCAAGACATTTGGCCTGTTTCGTAAAAATCCACCGTTTATAAACAAAATGGAAATAATTTAATTTTAAAAATTAGATTGATTATTTTTATCGCATTTTTTTATTCTGGCATTCCGACCGTTAAATTGCTTGTTCCGAAGAAACCTGCTATATTATGTTTTGGTTAACCTATTAATTATTTCTGGGATTAAGTAATAAATCCAGTTATTATTTTTTGGCATGGTGCCCAATCCACTTATATGAATTTGTACTGTTTCAAAATAGGAATGCATTGTACACAGTATGCATTGTGGACTAATTTTGTGCAATAGATGGGATGGAAACCAGAAAACCAATCTGGCAACACTGCGTACAGTAAACAGTTGTGGTGCGCTCTGTCGCGGCACGGCCTTCAGTGCAGACGTCGCGCGTGCCGCATGTGCGCGCCCGTTAGTTTGGATACGTGTTTGGGTGCATAGGACACCAGCGAGACTTGAAGGAAAACACACCTGCTCTCTCTTTTCGAGGGCATGATGAGAGAGAGGGGAGGAGGACCATAGCGAGCATAACGATGAGCGAATGTGCAGCGTAGGGATTTTTAGTCAGGAAAAAAAACAGCAATGGAGAACCAAGCGGCCACGGAGCCGCGATGCTATGAGGACGTCCGCAAGAGCGGTTACCTGCGCAAGCCGAAATCCGCGCACCGGCGTTTCTTCGTGCTCCGCGCGCCTTCTGACCACGGCCCTGCCCGCCTCGAGTACTATGAGAGCGAAAAGAAATTCCGGAGCAAGTCGCCGGTGCCCAAGAAGGTTGTCGACCTGGATTCGTGCTTTAACATCAACAAGCGAGCCGACTCCAAAAACAAGCACATGATAGTGCTGCACACTCGCGGAGAGAGCTTCGCAGTGGCCGCGGACACGGAGGAGCTGCAGAACGAGTGGTATCAGGCCATGCTTGACCTGCAAAGCAGAAGTAAGCGAAAACTAAAGAAATTCACCCGTATGATCTCTGTACCATATTCGCCATCGTTACGCCCATCAGTTATCTTAATGCACACCTCTGCATAAGCATCATGTCAAATCCCTTTTCCCACACCCTGATCGTATTATGTTGGAAGTTGTGACTTAAAATGCACCGTTAATAAACGCACGGCAGCGAGGCGCAGCTGCACGCTCTGGGTTTCATTGGTGTCTAGAGTGTAGATTGTATTTTTGATATTTACCCATGTGCACTGTTTTGGTGCAGTCGGGAATCACTGTGCGTGCGCGCATGTGAATGCGTGTGTGAGAGGGTGTCGCATTGTGCAGCGGAGGCTACTGCAGCGCGCACGGTCGTCTGTTTTTGGTTTTCAGCACGTTTGGTGCGCGTAACCTACATTTCCGTGCCACAGCACCGCGTGTCGGGGAGGGCGTCCGCAGCAGCGACGTGTTTTCATTAGGAAACGGGGTTTCCTTCGCACGTCTCTCGTGTTTTGGCTGCCGTGGTCTTCCACCTCATCTTTGCATGATCACAGGGTTGAACGAGAGCAACGGATTCGGTGGACGTGATTAAGCGTTTCGCTCACCAGCAAAAGCCGTGTCCTTGTCCGCTGAATTGCGATTACAAAGCTGGTTTTATCTGCTTGTATGTAAACGCCGTTATAAAACTGCCGACTCGTAGCCTTCTCCGTACAAGCCAGTTTTATTTTCCCAGTGTATCAAATGTATCAACTGAATTGTAGTACAATCAAATTCATAACACAGTAAACATGAACCAGGGTTAACTGAAAATGTAATATTCTCTTTGATTTACACATTGTAAATATGCACTAGTGTGTATTGATTTTTTTTTAATTTATTCATTTCATATCAGACTTGTTTTCAATTATCAGACAAAAATATTCAGCATTTTGCAGTTCATTCATTAATTCAATAACCCTTTATCATCTTCAGGGTCACTGTAAAGCCATTTCTTAAAAAAAAAAAAAAAAAAAAAAAAAAAGGCAGGAATGCACCCCATTTGGGATGCTAGTCCATCACAGTACACCATGCACACACACACTCACAAACTCATTCACACCTACTGTAGGTGGCAATTTAGAGTAGCCAATCTGCCTACCAGCATCTTTTGTGAGGTGGGAGGAAAATGGAGAACCCAAAGGAAAATGACATGGTTGCATGGAGAACGTGCATAGAGACAAATCACAGAGAGAAACCTGAGCTCAGAATTTTCTTACACACTATATCATTATTGTAGACTTCATGATCAAAATGTATAGTATTTCCAAAATTCGGGTTTTATTTCAGTATGCTATTTGTATGCCATTATGTTGTTTCAGATGTTTTGTATCTGTTGTTACTTTAGGTAAGACCCCAGATGACTATGGCAGTGGAGGAGAATGTGGATTGCTATCACCTGGCCCTGCTTTTAAGGAAGTATGGCAGGTGAAGTTATGGCCCAAAGGCCTAGGGCAAGCAAGGAACCTGATTGGCATCTACAGACTCTGCCTTACTGATAATACGGTCAACTTTGTCAAGCTCAACTCAGATGCACCAGCTGTAGTGCTCCAACTGATGAATGTGCGCCGCTGTGGACATTCAGAGAACTTTTTCTTTATTGAAGTGGGCCGTTCAGCCATGACCGGACCTGGAGAGTTTTGGATGCAAGTGGAAGATTCTGTAGTTGCACAGAACATGCATGAGACTCTTCTAGAGGCAATGAAAGCCCTGAGTGAAGAATTCCGTCAACGGAGCAAAACCCAGGCAGTAGGGACTTCCTGTGGAGGTGGCACAGCCTCCAATCCTATAAGCGTGCCGTCACGACGCCACCATCCAAATTTACCACCTTCCCAGGTAGGCTTCTCTAGACGGGCTAGGACAGAGACCCCTGGTGTGCCACACAGCACCAACACATCTCCAACATCTCGGCAAGGATTCTCCAGGTCACGCACAGCCAGTATTGGTGCACGGACAGAGGATTGCAGTGGAAGAATGACTGCTCTCAGCACCAGTCCAAGCCTCAATGGCTCCTCTTGTTCCACCACCCCTACCCTACGGCCTAAACCCACTAGAGCACCTACTCCAGCCAAGATCACACTTAGTTTGGCACCATATACCCCCAAGAACCCAGCACCTTCCCCAGCACCTAGTCTCTCTTCTAGCTCTGGCCATGGATCAGAGTGTGGACTGAGTGGCGCTCCATTAGGTACAGTGCCTATCTGTACCTATGCTCGGATCCCACAGAGAGTGTCCATGTCAGGCTCTCCGAGTGACTATGGCTCCTCTGATGAGTATGGATCTAGCCCTGGTGAGCACTCACTTCTTGCTGCTGGTCTCTCTACTGCTTTAGTAGATGGTTCTACTGGCTGTGTATTAGTGGGGCACAGAGACACCTCTCACAAGAGAGTACATGGGCGCAGGATACTTCGACACTCCTCTAGCAGAGAGCACGAAGCTGAGCGTAGGTTACTTAGCAAGCGCACTTCTCTTCCACCTTCAACTGCTCAGGAGCACATAGTGCCTCATTGCAGGGAAGAAGATGATGAAGAAGATGAAGACTATGAAGTGATGTCTCGCAGCACCAGCAGAGAATCCTTTACCTCTCGTCGAGGCTCAGGATGCTCAGTAACTCCAAGTGGGCAGTTGGAAACCTCAGCAAATAAAGGTGTAAATACAAAGGAAGGTCTGGAGAACACATCAATTGACAGCGGCTACATGTCTATGCTACCAGGTGTTACAGCTCCTGCAAGTCTGTCTCTTTCAGTATCTGAAACAGAACCAAAGGGAGGGGATGAATACATGACTATGACCCCCAACAGCAGTGTTTCACCCCCACAGAACATCCGGCTTCCTGTCGCTGAGGGCTACATGATGATGTCCCCCCATAGCAGCTGTTCACCAGATCTACATGGCATGAGTGGGTGTTTGTGGGGTAGCAGGAGCAGCATGGAAAGTCGAACAGGTAGTGACTACATGAACATGTCACCCATTAGTGCCAGGTCAGCCTGCAGCACACCCCCTTCACACACAGAACAACATCCACTACAGCCCAAAACAGTGTACTCCTACTTTTCCCTCCCAAGGTCTTACAAACATACCACCCTCTCTACTCGCTTTGAGGATAATCTGGGAGATGCAAGGAGACCAGAGGCGATTTCTAGGGGTGAAAGTGTTTCTGGAAGGAGGACGGGACGTGGTGGTTATCCCAATAGAGCTGACTCTTCTTCTGGCCCCAGTGGAGGTGGAAACCTTTCCCTGTCCTCCTCCTCATTCTCTTCCAGTTCGGCAAGCACTGAGAGCTTGGAGGACAAACCTCTATCCCTGCCTTCAGGTGGAATTGGGAAGGCCACCAGGTCAAGCACAGGACACAGGGTAGGGGGTGTTCACCCCAAAGATTCAGCCCACCATTTTCACCAGCAGAGACGAGGAGCAGGTGTCCAGAAACAGGGTCATCCACAGCAACGAAAAGGCAGGCCCTTTAGTCTCTGTGTGGACATGTCCAAAGCCAACACCCTACCTAGAGTTAAAGAGACTATACAGCCATTGGTACCCCAAAGCTCTGGTGAATATGTTAGCATTGTTTATCAGGGTGAGCAGGCAATGTGCAAAAAAGGGGTAACAGGTGTAGATCAGGGGAGCACTGTGGTACAAGGGCATTCAAGAGCTTTATACCAACCATCTTCATGCCAAGTTGGTGGCACCAATCTGCCTCGCAGTTTCTCAGCACCCCTCACCACTACCATCTCTGTGTCCTCAGAGTATGTTAACATGGATTTGGGCCATTCTTCATCTCCTCTGTCCTGCACATCACTCTCTTCTTTTAATCCAAATCCAGCAATAGCTCCAAAAGCAAGAGAGAATGTTGCAAGGGCTCCTCAAGTGGCACAGGAAGCTGAAAAGGGACATAGAAAGAATGTTTTGTCCAACTTGCCTTCTGGAGACATGACAGGTACCCCTTTTGCAGACTACACAGAAATGGCATTTGGTTTGGCTAGAGTAGAAAGCCCTTTACATGGTCCTAAACCTGGGCAAACTGCTGAGCCCTCCTCTGTTGAGCAGGATCAAAGCATGAATTTCCACTCACCCAAAGCTTTCCCCAACTTAGACCAAGGTGCCAGACTAGTCAGAGCAGAATCATCAGCAAGACGGAGGCACCACTCAGACACCTTTAAGACACCTCCAGAACTCTCCCTTTCTCCTTCTTCCTCCTCCTCTATTTTTGGAGAAGCTCCACAGGCCACTATACCTCGATGCCATGGGCTAGAGAGTACACTTTGGGCTACTGGGCAGCCATCTGCTGCACAGTGCACAGGTCCTGGGCTGGCAGCTCTAACTACAGCCCAGGCTTCATCATTGTCACTGGAACAAGGTCTAAACTACATTGACCTTGACTTGGCTGGAAAGGACAATGCACAGATGAGCCTAGATGGACCTTCTGGGCCACACTTCACCGTTCTGGGAGAAGGGTTAACAATGGGATTAGGTGGAACAGCAGCTGGGGGCAGCAGCAACTCCAGCATCAACACGTATGCCAGCATTGACTTTTTCAAGTCAGAGGAACTAAGAGTTCACCAAAATACCAGGAAAGACAGCAAAGGTTTGTAATTGATTATAAATTTACACCGTGTCACAAAGTCATCCCAGTGGAATGATTTACAGTGATAAAAGTATTCCCATTTAGTGACCCAGATTGATGCATGAGTTGTGATTGCCCAAAGAAATAGCTTCATACTGATATTTTTTTATAGTTAATTTGTACACTGAGCAAATGTCATGTACTCTTGAAATATATGTTATTGTACAGTTATACACATCAGCTTTTATTTTTGTTAAAGTATACATTACGTACGAAACTTGTTATACATAATTACTTTAAAACATATTTTAAGTTCACCAATATGTAGTAAATAAATTCTAATTTTATATTATATGCTAATGAGCAACTTGTGTTATTGACATATATGCTTCAGTGAATAAAATCTTATTTATTTATGGAACTAGCAAACATAGGCCTTGATATTTTAATTATAGCATTGTTTACCACTCAAATATTAGCGCACCTTTCAGGCCTGTTTAGTACTGTTTAGACCCCATATATCTGCATACAGTATCTGCAGACATACTGTAGAAGTGTGAGGATTCCTATATAGTAGCACTAACCAAATTGTGTGTGTGTGTGTGTGTGTTAGAGAGAGACTCCGATAAGAGTGTTATACCTTATGAGGAACTGCTGGGTAAGAGTATGGGTGTGTGTCTTTAAGGGTTTCTTTAGTATAGTGTGTTATTTAACATAAATGTCTGTGATTAGAGATATTTAAGAAAGTGTAAATGTATTTGTGGGTTTCATACTCCTTGTGAGAAGGCATACACGGCCACAGTTGTGCAGACTATGAGTCTAGGCCAGATATTTTAGGTGCTGCTATGGGATTCCAGTGTGCAGCCATATAGCTGAATGCATATATTTAATGCACATAGTGATTGTGGATAATTATGGCCATTTAGGCTCACCCTTGCTGAAAATGGCCCTGATTATTGCTTAGTGTTTTTAGTCGCTCTCTCTCTCTCTCTCTCTCTCTCTCTCTCTCTCTCTCTCTCTCTCTCTCTCTCGCTCACTTAGAGTGGTATTACATATGCAGTATTTAGTCCACTTGAATAGAACCCATGGCATTTAGACAGGTGTGCACACAGCAATAACAGTTGTTTGGGCAGGCTATAAGAACCATTAAGCAATCGGTCCTGCTTCTCATCTGATTAGTTTCTTTTTTTTTTTTTTATTAGAACAGAATTTAATAAGTGTTTTATTTTGTTCTTAAACTACAACAATTTGCCAATAATTAAACTTTTTATTTAACAGTAATTTCACTTGAAATTAAAATAGAAATTATTAATAAAAATGAAGCTTATTATCAAAAAATGGCAACATCTTATGTCCTGAAGACCAATATGGAAACTTTAATGTTAGAGAGTTGTATATAACAGTCACAAAATGTTTACACATATTTGCCTGAAGTACATTAGAAATAGTCATATACTATCTAACACATCCACAGCTTCACAAAAAAAAGACTGTGGTCCCTGGAAGAAATTTCAGTATGTTGTGTTATCTGTAAAAAGCAGTAAAAGACAAAATAAATGTATAAATGTAATATCTGGTATTATGAGAAGTAGAAATGTATGGATTCAAATACAATACTAAGAGAACAAAATACAGATATTTTGTACAAGTTTTCATGGAAACGACGAGGAGGTAACCAGTCTGGATGCAGGAGAACAAGCAGGGGCATGAAGTCTAGAGAAGGAGAAAGCCTGTTGGGAGGCTGTCAGCGAGTGCAAAGTGTGAGGTGTCACTGTGAACGAGGCATCGCAGAAGTGCAATGTATCCCAGTGCTGAGGTGAGATGAGGTCAGGTGATGTGAGCTGAGAAGAGAAGAAGGAGAGCAAAGGTAGGCACGTGCATGAGTGGAATAGACCTAGTAATTACTGGGTCAAAAGGTGTCCCAATTTTGTGCTGGTCTTAAACGATTATCTTCCCAGATTACCCAATGATATAGGATATAATCTGGGAGGATAACCAAGTCATGGCTGCCCCATATTAAAATATTAAGCTTGTTCAATATTTAAGACTCAACATCCTGGTGTGTTTGCAATCTGAACCAGAAACACTGTTTGCCATGTTTGTTTTGATCTGAAATCACGATTGTTCATGAGTAATTCTGTGAGAAAACAGAAGACAAGAGTTGATGAGTGGGAGGCTGGCTCACTCCAGAGCTGTCTAGACAGCCAGCTTGCTCTGGGTCAGAGAAGCCATAATCAAGCCAGGCCGTTGGTGGTCCGAAAACACTGCTGTCCCTTATACAGGATCACTAATGAGTTTTATTTTGCATACCCTATGTGTGATGGATTAAGAGATAGATTTTTTAAAAAATGTCTTTTTAAAAAACATATTTGTAGAATTGTAGTGTATGAATCTCAGGGTATAATAGAACATGAGTTCTCAAACTATTTGCAGTCAGAGACTATGAAAAAATAACTTTAATTAAAAAAATAGCTACTCAATTCCCATCGATCATATGTGTTTAATTTATAGGTGATATTTTTACCCTTGCTTCTCTTTTGTAGATTCCATGATCTGGAATACCATATTTTCTTCTGGGTCACTTGTTCTCAGTTGTAGTCACTTTTTTGTGAATATTTAGCCACAATAGAAGGACATTTTTCTGGTCTATCTGCAAGCCAAGGACTAATACTGATAAAATGGAATGTTTCCTGTGGAACAGCAAACAGCTTGGCAATAACATTGGTACTCAAGGACCTTTTCTGGCTACAACCAATAAACCTCATAAAGATATACCTCATAAACATCATTGATATTGATGTATTAGTATCAATAAAAATAAATGGTTTAATGCGGAAGCGCTAATCTGTAATGTGCGGTAGGGAAATATTGTTCTAAATGTATTGAAAACTGTCCAAGCTAACATCAGCGGCCTACCGTTATTATGTTTCATGGCTTACCATAAGATGATTGCTTGGAACAGCTTGGAGTTAAATGTCACGCTCTGTTCGATGCAGATCGATTGATCCCAATGTAACATGTGGGAGGTTGTGGCAGGAGGCCCATGTGCAGTGATTTACATGTTCAATTATTAATTTACTACTGATTGTTACAAAGTGCTTACAATGGAGACTTCTATAAATGCTAAATTAACATTCAAAACTGCTAGCTGGCAACATTAAAAAGAGTACAAATGACCAAATCCACATTACTATGTAGATTTCAAGAATTTTTAGAGTAACATGTTAGTTTATGATACCCATGACTTCTTAGTGTTGCATTTCAGCACTGTTTAGGCTGGTAGAATATCCTAAATTCAGATTGTGTCAGACATATTCAAACTATGCTTTGTAACAATATCTATATTTTCTGTCTTTATCTTTGTGCCAGTAGTGTCAGGCTCAGTCCTGACAATGACCTTCAGTGCACAACATTCTGAGAATCGTTGCTCAGAATGTGAGCTCTGATGTGAAAGGAACTAGAATCTTACACACCTAAAAGGCTTGAGGTCTATTGTTGTGTTTTTTTTTTTTTTTTTTACCAAGGATGGCATACGGACATCTTGGCGGTTCTAGGATTTTTTTTGTAACAGGGGCCATTAAGGGGCCACATGTTACATTCAGGGGCCAAGTACACGGTACATTCAAGCACACAAAATAATTTATTCAGTACGGTGCAAATACATTTCGGCAGTCATTCCTTTTTCAAACGCTCGAGTGCTGCCAATTGTTCGGGGGTGGAATTGCATCTGTGATTGCAATCAGGGGCCAATCAGATTTCAGCAGGGGCCAGGGCCCCGCCTCTAGAACCGCCCCTGTGTTTAATTACGTAATATCGCGTCCACATACGAAGGAATCCTAACAAGCCCACCTCCTCCTGAAGTGATTTGTGTTGTCCTTTAAAGATAAATAGAATTTAAATAGAATCACTGCACCGTGGTGTAGGCATTCCGTCACTGTGTGAGAGCATAGGCCAAAGGTTTGGCGTCACTTTCCAGTGCCATTCAGCTAGTTTATTGTGTGTTAGCAAATGCCAGCTGACAAAGTCTGATCAAGACTTGTTTTTGGGTGCTGGCAAAACCTCCCAGGCATTGCTTTAGACTCAGCAACCAAGGAAACTTGGTCACTGAGCTATACCAAGAGCTCTTTTGATGGACATGAGCTTCCATATTGCATATTCTCAATTTCAGAAGCAATAATTTGTCCTGTCTTCGTTTAGATCTTATCTCCGTGCTTGTATCAAACACACCCCTTATTCACACATTTATCATCATCGCACACATTTATCTGTATTTAAATTCTGTTTCTTCCTTTTTCTGCCGCACTCTCTTTTTCTTTCTCTGTCTCTCACTTTGTTATTGGAATTGCAAATAGTGAGTCAGGAGCACTTAAACTAAACAAGTAAAGATGGAGAAATGGAAAAGACCGACAAGGAGACAGAGAGATGTGAAAAGCCACTAGAAAACTGAAGTTGATTCATCCTTTCTTTTGTGATCACTTCCTGTCATGTAGGTAGAGAGAGAGCAAGAGCTTCAGGAGCAGGAAAGAGGGGGAGGCATGAAGAGGGATGTTTTTCAACTTATCTCAATGGAGCTTAGTCAGATTAGATGTTGTGCCTGTAAGTGTGTGTGTGTGTGTGTGTGTGTGTGTGTGTGTCTCAATGAAGAATGTTTGCTGTTTATGGATGTAATGTTCCAAGACGTGAGTTTTGTTGTGAAAATCCATAGAGGCAGATTTACCTTTACTACTCCAAACAGAATTATTCTCCTAGCATGCCCCAAAGTGATACGTATTAGTAACATATTCATAATATATATTTATTATTATTAGCCACTGATAAAGAAAATGTATTTGGTAGAATTCATCAGTGCTGCAGTATAAGTATTTGTAATATGTCCGGCTTGCGTGAATTTGTTTCGCGTTTCCGACTGTGACCTCATCTGGTCACTGGTGTGTTGCCAAACATGTCTGTTTGTGTGTAGACTTGTCCAATTACACACAGCAATATATTATACTGAAAAAGAAAATAAGACGGAGTGACAGAGAGTGAGAAGAAAATGGAGAGAGACAAACTGAGAAAGAGAGAGAGAAGGGAAACAAACAATGATAGAGAGACAGAAAGCGAGAGAGAGAAAGCGAGAGAGAGAGAGTAGAGAAAATCGCTGAGTGCCAGACAGGCCTGTCGAGGTCCTAGGGGAGCTGTTCAATAAACGCCTATGTGTGTGTAGAGGCGACCAGACTGAGGAAGACACAAGCGAAAGACAGAGAAAGTGAGAGGATAGATAGCACCAAGGGAAGTTAATGAACTCCTCAAACACTGAACCGTCACTTCTCCCCCTGTTTGTTGACATTATTACGAATCATGTCATAGCTGTCTATTGTTATTACCCAGGTGTGTGTGTGTGTGTGTGTGCGTGAGCTGTGTGTAGGTGTGGAAGCGTGGGTCGTTTTTGTGAAAACCGAGGTGAATATGCATGATTACTTTTGTGTCTGTGTGTCTGCTCTAGTGCAATGTCTAGTCTCTGACGTGTATCTGATGCTGGACATGCAGCACATCGCCAAAAACATACTTCTATTTGAGAAAGACACTGAATTACACAACAAACTTTTGCTTTAGGGCTCTGAAGTAACGCAACAGTCTCTGTGTTGACCATGAGATAAAGTAAGAATAAACTGCATTGCTTTCCAAGTGGTGTGGATGGAAAGGAGTATTTTTATTTCTCCATCCTGGTCACAGAGCTACACTAGACATTCATACTATGTGCCTCATGATGGCTATCTGGCAGCTTTTTAAGAAAATCTGATGGAGCCATGTGCCTTTGTACACGAAAACACACTTTCCTAACTCAGTGTTAATGGATAATATTGACCATGACGTTAGCATTATTTTCATTATTATGCCAATCATCATTAACATCTTAAATCTGATTGGTCAGAAGGTGATTAAAATTTCTATAAGTTCCTATTAATTTATATGGACTTGTAAGGTTATGGACTTGTATAATGGACAGTTCATATGAACTATGCAACTATACATTGAATAGGTAGTTAAATATTAGGGATGTAAGTGGATCTCTGTCTGGTCTAAATGGATAAAAATACAGATGAATAAGAGGGGCACTGTTCTTTTCTCTCCGTTTTCTTTCCAGGTTCAAAAGGAATCTGGTTCAGACTAAATGTGTATAATTTATTAATATACAATTTCTTAAAAACTTTAAATCCTAATGCAGATACAGACCATGTCGTTGTATTACACCCTGACTACATAATACGCACCGCTGCACCAAGCCGCAGGAGCAGCATGAGGATGTTGTGGATTTGTTTAGGTGATGGATGCAGGTTAACTGGCAGCTGTTGTTGTTTTCTGCGCTAGCTGCCTGATGCAATAATTCTTATTCTGTTTTTTCTTTCTTTCTCTTTCTCAGAGTGCTGATCGTCCTGCTTGCTGAAGAGGAACAGTGTGTGTGTGTGTGTGTGTGTGCGCGCGTGTGTGCATGTGTGTGTGACAGAGAGCGAATGTGTGGGTGTGTTGTTTGCATCTCAGTGTGTGCGAGTCCTGAAGGTGTGGACGCTCACCCTGTAAGATTTTGTTTCCATCGGTTACAATCGGAACAAAATTTGCCAAAAGACTATTGGTCATACCCAACCATGAACGATAAGATGGACACGTCCTTCATCCAATCGGGAAGGATTAAAGCGACTCTGACTGCCAACCAGGAGCCAATGCTATTCCTTCTTTTTTTTTCCCTTCATTATGAAATTTTAAAAATAATTGTAATACAGATGCTACGTAGTCTAACGATAGATGAGAAACATATATAGTCTACTCTACATACTACTACTGAAAGAAGTATATAAGACCTTTTTTAAAAAAAAAAAAAAAAAGTGCCTCATTTTTGATTGTAGCCATTTTTTCACAGGTCCTAATGTTCTCTGTGAGAGGAAAGAGCTTTCTGTTTATCGTCTGTCAGTCTGTGTTTCCTTTTCCTGAAATAGAGAGAGAGAGAGAGAGAGAGTGTATAGAAAAAAAGAAATAGAGGAGAGACAGATCAAACGAGCAAGAGAGTGAGATATAGTTCCGATATAGTTTGTATTATCTGATTGCCTTACTGTGTTTGTCAGGTGTGTGTGTATTTGTGTGTGTGTGTGCACGTTTGCATCATCTATGCTGTGCCATGCTGTGCCTCTATACTCAACCCAACAATGGTGAACCATACATGAACACACACTGACGTTAACACATATTCCACACACACACACACACACACACACACACACACAACCAAGAACCAAGACCTCAAGCTGTCACAAACTGCAGTATTATTCATAAGCACTGGTGAACACACATACCTTTATTCTCAATAGTTGCTCTTCTGCTCCTCTGAGCATGGAGGCATCAGCTGACCAGCTCAGATACCCTGAGTGACTGAAAAAGAGATTTGTGTGTGTGTGTATGTATATGTGTGTGTGTGTGTGTGTGTGTGCAATTGCAGTCTCCATTTATATTTATTCATAGTTTTATAGCCAGGGTAATTACGTTATATTAAACCGCGACAGCTTAGATTTTATCGCTTTTACACCTCACATGCAGATACACTTGCGAGCATCTACATGCAGTTCTCAAATGACACATTCAAGTGCCTCCTCAATTCAGTAACCGTTGAAGGAATAACTCCACTCTGAAACACAATTCAGTACATTTGTAATTAATGAGAAATCCAACATGGCATTCGTGGAGATGTTGCTGCGAATATCGGACTCAGAGTCCTAGGATGCAATGCAGCTAAATAAGACAAGTCCTCCCTCCACTACAGGGCGGTCTTGTGAAACGATGATCATTATGGTTTTGATGGTCATTTTAAAGCCCACTGCACCACTAGACGAATACCATTGTGGGGAAACCTAACCCAAATGGACTAATATGACAATTAAAAAAGCTCAAAACAAACATCGGCTTATTATATTATTACAAAATAAATATGGAACGCCATTGAAGATCATATATTTATTATAAAGAATAATATGCAAGTCATTCAGGGTGGAGTTTACCTTTAAGATAACACCAGTCTGACAAACACAAGCTACAGTAGAGAGAATTATACAAAAAAAAAAAAAAACTCACATCAGCTACAAACAGACGTCCGAATACAGCATTTTGTACACTCAACAGTATGCAACAGCAGGACTGTGGTCTTACACGTATTCTCCCATACACTATTTTATACACAACTATTTTTACGCACTCTGATCCACTGCACATTTCTGTTCTTTCGGCTACGCTAAACGTGTTGTAATGTTAATTCTAAAACGCGAGGGTGAGGGTTTCCGCCAGAGGGTGTGAGGGCTTTAAATGTGAACAGGGTCTTTTTATGATATAGAGATAGCGGTGCCTCTCTAAAACACCACTAGCTCCACTTTTCCTGGAAAATCTTTTCTATCATTGTCACAAAATTTTCTTAACGATTCTTTTTTTTTCTTTTTCTTTTAGATTTTAGATATTTAGACAAGGGAAGCTCGTCTTTCGACCTACTAAATTTCGACTGCCTTTAGACTTTTCTAATCTGTTTCAGTTTGATGAAATCCTAGCTGTGATATCAGTGCCAAGATTCTATGTAGTATTCCTGCATCAAACAAGCCAAACATCTCTGCTTTAATGTTTTTTATAGAATTTCTGGCAGTACATGATAAATTTAATCCAAGTGGGAAAAAAAACCTTGCATCATTCATAAAGAGTTAGACGAGGTTCTACGCAAGTCACTGGAAGGTTGTGAGTTTGGATCCCATAAATGACCCTTACAGAAAAATCACATGAAGTTCAAGAGATTGATCAAATAAATCACTTTTATTTATTTTGACATGCGATTTGTGATTTTTCACTTAAACTTCATTTTTTTCATATGATTCATTTATTCTCAAGAATTTTGAGAAATGGTTTAAATTTTCAGACACCATTTTCTCCCATGTATAATTATTTGTTATTTGTATTTGATCACATATTGTTCACATGCTTATCTGAGTTTGTGTGATTTTTCTGTAAGGGGCCCGAGTGAACTCTTTAATTCAAAAAAAAAAAAAAAAGAAAAAAAAAAAACCTCAATTCTTGGATTATATGAAATAGTTTGCCAAATAAATATATGTACTGTAATTAGTCTGATACAAGGTTACGTTGATTACAAATGCCAAATATAAATGACATTTAAATGGTTACACATTTTTTACAAGAAAGACCCTCTGTGTCGTGCAGTTTACTTAACATCTCTGAAATGTAAAGTACCTTCTTCCTTCTACCGCAGATTAGCAACTGGGCCAGGTGGTGCTGCTACATGTACACATGGGGTCATGTCTTAAAGACCTCCTTTGACCCGTTTAAGAGTTTTTTCCCCTATACATAAGCCTGCTTAAATCCATCACAAGATCTGGCTGGTGAAACAAACAGAGCATCTCAACGAGTGTGTATGTGATGTTGTGTGTGGTTGTGTGAGACCATGTCTGTCTTTCTTGTTCTCTTAGCTCCTGCGCTGATGTGTGCGTGACCACTGTCTGATTTGTTTAATCTCTCTTTTATTGCCTTATTGTCTGTATTAGCTCTTACACAAACCATGGCAGCTGTATTAAAAAAAAAAAAAGAAAAAGAAAAGAAAAAAAAAAAGCTTTGCATCCTAGAACAGTTGGAATTCAGTTCTGTATTTTAGAACATTTTTCCAAATTCTGGCCAAGTCTGCACTCTAGAACATCTGAGATTTTGTTTGGATCTGAAGATCCTTTAGTCTGGTTGTATGTAGACATTTGTGTGTCTCTGGCCTTTGGTCTGTGAAGCAAAAAACCTGGATGAGTGTGATGTAGAAATATGGCCAAGGCTGATGTATACTCCAGAAAAAAAGGACTTAATAATAATAATAATAATAATAATAATAATAATAATAATAATAATAATAATAATAATAATAAAGAAGTCTAAAAGTAAAAGAACGAAAGCCATGGCTTTCTCAAAGCACCTGCCATTTGTTGGGAATAAAGGGTTTGATATGTACAATCAGGGTTCTGTTTATTGAGATTAATCCTATTCATGTATATCTGGTACTAAAGAAGAATCCAATGACAATGATGTATAAAGAAGACTAAAGAAAGTATCAGTCGGGGCTTGGGGTGTGTACTTGTATGTATAAGGGGAATCAGTCAGGATTGGGGTGGGTATGGGGATTATATGGCACGGCTATGATAGAAATTTCTGTTCAGTTCAGAAATTCCTTCATGATTATTGCCTGTGATGTAAACAATGTCTTTTTGTTTTATGAAAAAAAAAAGGAAAAGAAAACTGGAAATGTGTCATGGGTCTTTTTTCCCCCCTAAGTTTTGCTGTGGCTTTTTATTGTAACAGCTTTTAACAAAGGTTTGTTTTTTATACCGTGTGGTGACTTTTTAACTGGTCCAAATATGGAAAAAAAAAATTTTTTTCTATTATTAAAAAAAATGATAGATTTTGGTGAAGCATTGCATTAACAATTATGTCAGTGGTAGTTTCTCCCAATGATAGTGAGAAAATGTGAGAGTGTGTGTGTGTGTGTGTGTGTGTGTCTAGACAGAAACTCCCTTCCAGACTGATGTCTAGAGATAAGTCACCTGCCAGGCTACATGA
This sequence comes from Tachysurus vachellii, assembly GCF_030014155.1. NCBI lineage: Eukaryota > Metazoa > Chordata > Actinopteri > Siluriformes > Bagridae > Tachysurus > Tachysurus vachellii. The sequence continues at coordinate 2,947,862 of NC_083485.1, read as the reverse complement.
AAGTGTGTTTTTCTGTGTGTGCATCCCATACGCTAGTCCTTAAACAGAACACACACACACACACACTTCAGAGTCTCTCCTTACCTGACATTGGCTCCTGAGGACACCTTGTGGTTTGGCTAGCAACAAACAGCCAAACCCTAATTGCTATTTTCAGTGGTGAAGAAAACAAGCAGGTTTTCCTGCACAGCACAGCACACTAATGAGTGTGGATGACATGCATGGAATGCAACTTCCACCAAATAACCTCAGTGACACAGATCTGACATTCCAAAAATATGGTGGCCCAAAACTGCATAGGTGGTGAGTGGAGAAAAGCCACAGCCAGGCATGTCAGGCTGCATTGTCTGTTTTCAGTCAAATCACAATTAAATTTCATTAAATATATAAACAATATATTTCATATTATATATAAATAATATAACAATAATAATAATTTTAAAAAATGCTAAATGATACCACATGATGCCAACCACATTTCTCCAATGCAGTGTGGCTATAGACAGTGTTAGGGTTCCATCTGGTGTACAAAACGAGTACCTGCTTTTAGACAACCACATCATTAATACATGAGAAATCCATTCATACTAAAACAGACATGCTAACATTGCTAACAAGACATTTTTAGCAGACAGACAGAAAAAAATACAACAATAAGAAACCTTTACCAGAGAAATGTCCTTATATCCTTACCGTAACCAAATATAAGTGGACGAGACCAGCTTTTGTAGCAAAAGTAAGAAAACAGCAAATGAAAATTTACAATTTGTCGATTTTACTTTTCCCCTCAGCTTCACTCACAGGGCTCGTGAATTCACAGGTCAAAGTTCACGCTGATAAAATTGTTGACTTTTTAAACTGTCGTATAACTAAAGCTTAACTTAAACAACATCAACAACAACAAAAGAAAATTGTAGATTTTGGTTTTCTCCGTATCACCATAACAACGATTAAAACGATGCTAACAGGCTAACAATGTTAAAGTGCAGGTTAAACTGTCTTTGATTAAAAACTGATGTAGACCTCAATTATGAATTACTGCAGACATTTGCAACTATTTTTGGCCGGTGTAAAAAAAATAATTTCCAGAAAAACAATGGTATGTATAGTACAAGCTTGAGATGTTTATGTCTTTTTTCATTCAACGACACATTAGAATATTCAGCCTAAATTATTTCATCCATCTATCCATTTTATACAGCTCATCCAGTTCCTACAGATACTTTTATTTTTCAGTTTTATTTTTATTTATATATAAAAATATAATTATCATATATATATATATACCACATCATCTTATTTCTAAACATTTTTAAAAGAAACTAATAATAAAAAATACTGGCATCTATCTATCTATCTATCTATCTATCTATCTGTCTGTCTGTCTGTCTGTCTGTCTGTCTGTCTGTCTGTCTGTCTATTAGCATGTAATGCGATGTAACATTCGATAAATAAACGGTGTTTTTCCCGGAACAGGAACGCGTGGCTTGTCAAAGTGAAAGTATCTTGTATATCATTTAGTCTAAACAAACGACTTTGAACGATTGTTTAGCTTGCGAAAAGGACCACTACGCTATGGTAAGCTAACCTTTTTACTTTACTTTAGTCGAATATAATCGGATTTGAATGACTTTCTTGACGTCTTTTTCTCATGCTATTATTTCTTTCTGGTCTCTTTTACAGACAAAGAAAAAAGGTACGACTGTCATTTTTTTGCACTGAAACGCAGTAAAGAGATAAAATGTATGTCGATCTGGATTTGACAAATCATAAATGCCAATATTAGAATGAGACTTTCTTCCTAAACCAATATTCTAAATCACTGTCAAATTTTGGCTACTACTGATCATGTTCTTTACCATATTTCCTCAACACTTCCTGAAATTGTTCACCACACTACAGGTACACTCAGCTTAACTATTCCAGCTTAAAGCTGTAAGCACAAACGCACCATGTTGCTGTACTTAACTATAACATGGTGATTGAGAACAAAAGCTCCTTCTCTTTTTTTGTAAGGCTAATAATGAAACCATATGGTTTTCACTTATGTTTTAGAGTTTTTCCATTTTCCTCCATATAAGTGCCATTTTAACTAAAATACATTTTAGAACCAGAGTCAAAGAACAGAGTACAAATATACACATACATTCAGTATGTGTTGCTTTATTTAATCTATTGTTTTGTGCTTCTTTAAAACAGTTAAATACTATGAAGTCATTCCTCCAAAGGTACAAGCACCTTGTGAACAGTTCACAAAAAAACTTAAGAAAATAAGAAAATCTATGAAGATGTCTACAGAGGAGGAGTGTAAAGCAGTTCTATATTATGTCCCCATTGTTTCACGAGCTGGAACTGATATCGAGGCTGCACTGCAAAAACTTAACAGCTTTGGAGGTTTGTCATAATCATTTTTGATGATGTGTCTAAATTATGATATACATTATATATATATATATATATATATATATATATATATATAATCTATATAAAAGAGGAGAAAGTCTTTACTCATTTCTTTAAAAAAATGTTTACAGACAAATACATCGCACTAGTGGTGCTCCATCACACATTTGATCGAGAGCACATTACACCAGACAGCAGCAGAACTGTGACCAGAGAAAAAACTTTCACCGTTGACTGTCTGTTCAGTGACGACGAGGGACTGTTCTCGTGCCGCAAGAATGACGGAGCAATAAAAAAGGTTGCAGAGTGGCTTAGGTTTGTGGTATGTATCCGGAAGTACAGTGGGTTTTCTGTCTGTTTGCCCTGCGTTAATGTAAAGATATTTGAATCTAAGAAACAACAGCAGAATAGTTTAAAAATATTTTATTATGATTTTATTATGCTAAAATGTTCATATATCCATTAAAATGGTGTTTTTTGATCCAATCAAGAAGACTTGTACTTCAATAGTTTATTACTGAGTTTTATATAAATAGAATACTCTGTGGACAGTAAGAGACTGTTTATTGTTCAGTGAGCTTATCAATAATCCTTATAGAGCCCCTTAAGTGCAGGATGCATTACTGTATATGCCTCATATTAACATGCATCATATTCTACTCCACAGAAATACGAAAAACAGGAGCCTAAGAAAGTAAGTCATACAACCTTAAAAAAAAAAATAATAATAATAATATAATGTTGCTGTCATATCAGTACATCCTTGCCTAACCCCAAACCCAAATATGCCTCACCTAACATATTCAGCACATTCTTAATTATTTCAGTTAATTAATTTGCATATTTACAAGTTAGGTACGTAAATAATAACTCTCTAATGCAAAACAAAGTAGTTACTTTATATATGTTTATTAATGCAACAGTAGCTATTTTATTCAACTTGTCTAGTATCTCACCAAGTTGCTCAAGAATATAACTATTATAAGGTGCAAGCCAGTATCCAAATTAATTAGTAAGTGTGACTCTACAAACCCCACAGATTCTTGGCAATAGTGTTAGTGGGAGGACTAACAATAGTGTGGACATGACATTGACATATTGAGACAAAATAAGAGAGCCTCATGTACCACCAACAATCCACATGTATTGATCTTGTACTGCTGTAAAATGACAGCTTTTTAACAGAAGAATTTTCTATCACAGAAGTTTCCTATACATTATTGATTCTGTAGTAACACTTAATGGACAAATGCGTCTATGCCTGCTGATTAAAGCATAAAAAACAAGCTGTTATTTAACAAAGAAAAACATTTATTTATTTTTATGCCGATATTTATTGTGTATTAGTTTTCTTCAGTAGAATGTCGCCAGGGCCTTGTACTAAAAAAGAGGTGAGGAGCAATTGCTAGATTATTTTAAAGATGTTTTTTCTGTGTTTCTTGTTTTTTTGTAGAAAAAAAAAGAAAGAAAAACGAAGCAATAACAACCGGACAAAAGAAAAACGAGCTAAAGGAAGGGTGGCTCTTACAATAGAATAGTACATATTGAATTACTTAAATAACAGGGCTTTATGGGTGCTTATACTTTTCCTAAAACTGACTGCTCAAAAGATTTATTTGGCTTTTCATAAACAAATGGTTATGCTACACCAGAAAAAAACAGTATTGAATAAGTACTAATACATGTGTATTAAATGCTAATAGAATAAACTGTTTCATTTCTGATTAACAAAATGAATAAAAGCTGAAATGAAAAGAAATCTTTGCTTAAATTTTTTTATATTTCAGTAAAAGGTTTGCTATTTCCCTCAGATTGCACATTGTAGAGATTCATTAGCATGGTGTCTAAATATTTTTTTTTAAACAGATATATGTGTCCATGCAGCACAGGTCACAGGTCACAGGTCACATAATGGACAAAGCTGCAACTAGTAGATGAAGTTACCGACTTGGTACAAACTCTATTCTGTATTATCTCTACTTATAGTATATATTAAAAATTCTCTTCCATATATTTATCACTAACTGCATACATTCTTTATATTTTATATCTACTATAGTTTTTCTGTTACTCTTATTAACTCAATAATTATGCATTTTGTTTAGTCGCACTTCTGCAATGATAACAGGAAAGTGACTTGCCCTCGTCTTTTATGACCAGTTGTTGATACGGAGCCGCACTTTGCTTAGGTAAACTTGACCTGTCAGTCTTTAGACATTTGTACCTGCCCTCACCCATCAAACCTAGAAGGCGTGATCCCTCTGGGAGCAGTAAGCATTTGGTAATAAAGAATTTGCACAGGTTTTTTTCTTTCAGTGTACTAAAATACCAATCCATTTGAACAAAATATCATTTCATGGAATTTTAAACAGCTTATTGACAATATAATGCCTGTTAAAAATACAACAGAATTTATGTGTTTATGTATTTGATCAACTTGGGATAAAAAGTGTAATAATTTGGTATTTTGTTTTAAGCAAATTGTTATATGTCTTAATAACAGGAAGCAACTTTTTCTTTTTAACTAGTAGGGCATGACGTTAATGTTCCTTTCTTTTCCACACAAAACTGTATGTAATCACGTTTGACCCTTGGTTCACTTTGGTTCATGTATAAACAATGATCCTTACTCTGTATTTCTGGTCAGACCTGCTGTCAGATCAGCTCATGGTGTGACTGGGTGTGGAATAACAAAGTGAAAGCACTGCAGTGTTCCTGGTTGCCTTTGTGTTCACAACAGATTTGGGGGGAAAAACTGAAATCCTACAGTCACTGCACTGTTAGAGCAGAATACTGACTTTACTTAGTTCATCCAAAATGGGGCAGAATTTGCACATCTATGAGGAAGTGCATCTACCATAGAAGAAAAACATTTACCTGAAAGGGGGGGGGTGTTCCCTTTTTTTTTGTTCGAAAAATGGACCTTTTTGCAGTTTTTCTCCTCCTTTTGTATTTCATTATGAGGTTCAAATACTTCATTTTGGTGACCTTTTATGCACTAATTTGTGCTGGATTAGCTTGTCTGCCGGTATCTTAACGAGCACGCTTTTTGATGCACCTAAATTATTTACTGCATTGTTGTCAAATTGCTTCCTCATGTACCACCTTTGTCAGTCCATACACAGTTCATAAGTTTAAAGACCACACTGACAACAGAATAGATTTAATAAACTTTACTGAAGTATTAATAATAATTATTTTCATCATCATTTCTTGACTCTCTGTCAATGCCTCTTTGCCTGTTGCTGTATTTGTCTTGACACTTATGGATTTAGTTCATTGGTCAGTTCCAATCTTCTTGGGTGCAATTTGGAGAATATGTTACATATTTCCAAATTGTAACGTAATTTCCGTTTAACGTAACGTAACGTACGTTTCCCAAGTAAAGAGCAACTCGCATGGTGTATTTAATCTATTTTGACCTATTTAAGGAAACTTTAAGACTGAAAAGTTTTAACAAGCTAACCTAAATAGAAAAGGAAATGAATTTGTATATAATTGTAATAGTAATGAAATGACCTCCCTGGGACGTAACAGTTACGTTGCCAGTAAGTTATGAAATTACCAAAATAGTACGTAACTGGACCGTACTTGGTGATCTCGCGACGTTAGGAGTCCGTAATGGCGACGTAGTGATTTGGTACTGCAATGGTCATGAAATTACCTCCCTAGGACGTAACAGTTACGTTGCCAGCTGGTAAGTCATGAAATTACCAAAAATGACCAATAAATTATGTAACTAGTACGTCGTGTGTTAGTTGGGTAGGCATCTTAAATCAATGAATATACTAATCATTCCAGATAATTTACCTCAAGCAGTCCGCTTTGAAGTTCTCAGCGCACCGAAGGAGAGAAGCATTTCCATTGACTCCAGTCTGCCGGTATTGGCCAATCACAAAAGTCGATATTGCACAGTGAATATCACTGAATATCCTACTACGTTTTATTATTATAATTACGCTACGTTTATATGGATATTATATTGTAGACTAATGAGTGGATAAAATATAGAAATCCTTTTAATTAAATATATATAACCCCTCCCTACATCATTCAGAGGCGATGCTTCACCGTTGCTTTGAAAAGTGTATTGCGAGAACTCTCTCTGAACTGCGCGTGCGGCATGTCACTTTCTCTCTTTATTCTGCAGTCTGAAGCTATTGTTTAGTTTATTTCAGAGTTCAGAGCATCAGAAGTGAATTTAAATACATAATACCAGAGTCCAGGGTCCTTAAGAATATGGACCTCACACCAAGTTTTTCAAGGTGTTAGCTACAGTTAACACAGGGACACATATAGAAGGGTTAGCACATACTGTACACTGTAGAGCAGGGGTATTCAATTAAAATTCAAAGAGGTCCAGTTACTAAAATTTCCTCCAAGCAAAGGTCCGAATCTTATATTGTCACTTAAAATAGTGCACCCTCATGTTAATAAAATCAATAACGCACATACATTTCTATATAATTTATTGTTAAATTTCAAGTGTTTTCAAAGTCTGAACTTGTATGGCACTTGAATGGAAAACAATACTGTAGTTGACTTTACTACATGTCAAGTAACAGACAACAGACACTGAATTTCTTCTGAATAAAATAAATAAAAAGTGCAAACACAGCTTTGAGCAGCCTGAACTTAGGGCCTATATTTCAAGTATCTATATTCATTCATTCATTCATTCATTCATTCATTCATTCATCTTCTACCGCTTATCCGAACTACCTCGGGTCACGGGGAGCCTGTGCCTATCTCAGGCGTCATCGGGCATCAAGGCAGGATACACCCTGGACGGAGTGCCAACCCATCGCAGGGGTATCTATATTTAATCTCCTTTATCCCCTCATATATATCCTGTCCTCTTGTGTGTGTCTCAAGTGGCGTTGATCCTAGCATGTCCTCACACATCTCTTTCCTCTTTGTGAGGAAATCTCACATACACCAAAAGCTGGGCATTATCCGTTACATCTGTGGACTCATCAATGACTAAGGATATGCATACTGTGTTCTGAACAGCTTCATCAAGCTGTGCCAGTACATCATCTGCTAATAGTTTAGAGTTTCTAGTTGTTGTAGCTGACAATGGGATTTTCTTGATTTTTTTTCACACGTCGTCTTTTTGTTTAACGTCAAGTACAGTTTCTGCAGCCGCATTTAAGCACTCCTTCACAACTGTCACATCGCTGAATGCTTTCTTGTGTTGCGCCAAAATCCACGCAATCATTAACGAACACTTATTTGCACGTTGCTGGCCTGTAAATGCATGCGTGATGACAAGAGTAGACCTGTCATACTGTGCTTTCAATTCGATAATTTTACTTGCCCTCACTGCGGATTTCTGCGGGTACATTTCCTCAAACGACCCGTGTTTGGTCTCATATGCCCCTTTTCCACCAAAAAGAACCGGGTGCTGGTTCAGAGCTAGCACTGGTGCTGGTTCAAATTTGGTTCCACTGGTGAACCTTCTAAGAACCGGTTTGCCTTTCCACCGGCTAAAGAGCCATCACACAGAGCCGAGTCTGACGTCACTGTATACGTGTCACGTGTCCCAGCAACGTTCTTAAGTCTAGACCAGCAACGTTTTTGGTGCTACTTAAGAACCACTTTTCCTGGTTCAGAGCCGGTGCTTTGGCTGTCGAAAAAGAAAGAACTGGTTCTAAATTAGGCTCTGGCTCCGAACCAGCACTCGAACTGCCTCGGTGGAAAAGGGGCAATAGTGACGCTTAACGTTGCCACTTTTTATTAACGCCACCTTTTCACAGCATATGAGACACAAAGATTTAGAACTGGTTGCAGGCAGAATGAACATGTATTGGTCAGTCCATTCATCTTTAAAAGTCCGGTTTTCACCATCTACTTTTCTCATTTTTTAGCAAGCCATTTTCTCTCATCTCCTCTCTCTCTTTCTTACACTCGTTATTCTCTGTTGCTGAAAGGTAAACAATCGATCTCTTCTTCTTCTTGGTTTTTAATAGCGGCTGGCAACCAGCGTAATTAGGTGCATTACTGCCACCTTCTGCTCTGGAGTATGGAACAGAAACAACCGATTTGATTGGCTTGGCTTTTGATGACGCTCCTGTCATAATAACTAGATTAACTCCACAGGAACGAAAGATTTATCTTTTTATTAATATCAAAGAGCTTATATAATCTTAGGATATTAGATTATAATAAGGAGATGCTTAATATGATAATATTAGAATTTTAACGGGTCCGGGCAGAACCGTCACTCGGTCCGCCATTTGGTCCGCCATTTGCGATAAAAATGAAATTTGAAATAGGCTTAAAGTGAATAAAGATTTTACTAAAGTAAATATGAAGTCTAGAGAGGACTAGACTAGAACAGGAAGTGGGTCCAGTGAGTCTGCATCAGCAGTGAAGGTGAAAGTGAAAGCATTTCATCTTCATGTGTGTGAGTTCTTCTAAAGCAGCAGATAAAGAAGTGAGTAAAGAGCTGTTAAATAATATATTTAAATATAATATGATATTGGGTTTGATTACCTACATGACATAGAAAGAGAGAGATGATGATACTGAATCTCTCTCTCTCTCTCTCTCTCTCTCTCTCCTTTTAGTCTGAACCTACTGTACAGGAAGATAAAGATGGCAACTGAGAACGGTACACAAAGGCTTTAAAGACTGTCATTTCTGAACATAAAACAGTAGTAAAATTTATATAATATATATTTATTTATATTAAATATATTGTTTTATATTGTTTAATGTTTTGGTATATCACCATTCAGTCAGAAGATTTTATCAGTCATCATAATCCAGTTAACTGTCATAAACTCACTGGGTTTCTGTTTCACAGAGCAGCATTTTAAATTTATTCTAACATTCAGTGTTTTCCTTTTTTTTTAAACTGATGCATTTGCACCATCTACAAACCTAATAAATGTGTTTTCTTCATGATGTCATCTTAATATCATGTTTCTCTTTGATGTTTTAAACAGGACATTCATCATTGGTAAGTTTATACTACAAATTTGCTCAAATCTTTTCATTGATGGTAACCATAGATACCATACATAGATTATTTGCTTATCAGATTAAAGTTTATTACAGAGCACAGAAAGTTTACTAGAATGTCATTAAAAATAAGTTTTTATATTTCAGTTGAGTTCTGGGAAGTCTGAAGAATCAGGTGAGAATTAGAGACTAAAAGAGAAAACTCTCTGTAGAGGTCTATAAATCTACAGTGTTGTTTTCTATTGTATATAAATATAAAATTTCTCTCTTTAGTCTAAATAGATTTTGATGTTTTCTTTCTGTACATAAACTCCAATGGACAATATTACAGAATAGTACTGAAAGTGACACTATTTTATATTCTGCTGTTTTTTACTAATGATGTTTTTCCCTTCTCTTCTTTTGTTCTGCACATTATTACAGAGGTAAGTAAATAAAATGACTATTTTACTCTTTTGGATGGTAATTTACTTCAAATGATATTAGATGCTATTTAATTCTTTATGTTTAATATTAGTTTTTTTTTTTTTTTTTGCCCCAATCATTTTCTGGAGTATTATAAAGTAAATGCTTCCTGTCAAGTGAACTTCCTGTCAGCCATTTTGGATTTTCAGTAAAGCTGTTTTTTTTTCTTCTTCTAATTTTTTGTCTAATATCCCAAAGTGTTTTATTCATTGAATATTATTTCTTTTGTCTCTCAAATGCAGATTGATATCTAGATTAAAAAAAAAGTTTTGATGAAAATATTTCAATAACAGAACAGCTAAACACAACTGAAAACACAATCCACAAATCAATATAACTGGTAAAAGTAAATAAATAAATAAATAAATAAATAAATAAATAAACAAAATCCAAGGTGGGGTGAAGCATATTAGGGCTTATTTCTGTTCATGTGATTTCCTTTTTGTTCACAAGTCCAGATGAATTTGATTGATGACATAAGCCACTTATTCTGATTTTCTAGTTTTAGACAAACTTTATTATAATCTAACTATATTCTTAGATGAAGAAACACTGTTACAGCCTGTTATAGACTTTATTTAATTGAGATTATCTTGAACAGTGTGAAAACCACAGGGTGTGTAATTTGTTCCCACAGGGTGCATCTGCATTATGGACTGAAAAGTCATGTGAGTATAAGAAAATCCCAAATATTCAGTGAGAACAGACACTACATTGATCATTGAGTTGTTTTTGGCCAAAAAAGTGATCATGTGCAATTTTCTCTGCTGGCAAAGTTGAACAAAACGTCTGCGAAAATCATGTTTGATTCAATGCTCAATTATATTAGCCTGAATTTTGGCACAACATTATTCTTTTACTCCTACTCTGTCAGCCAAAATCCTCTTCAACTTTTCCTCTTTATATAAACATTTATATATAACGTTCCTATTTGGAAGCTTCTTGGATGAGCGTTTTAATAAACATCTTGGATCGTGTACCAGTGAACATTATTAAAATGTAGTAATTTCCAAAAACTGTAGTTTTTATAGTATATGAAAATAATTTTAGTATAAATATAATCGATCTTTAATACATAATAAAAATAAATAAATGTTTTTCCTGTTTGTTCACAGATTTAAAGTTTAAGCTGATTTTCTCTGGAAAAACACTGAATTCCCACGAGGACTTCATAACTCATCTTAAACAAGAAGTTCACCTGAAGGAGGTGAATACAGAGGATGAGTGTGATTTTATTCTGGTTTTCTGCCCGATTGTGTCACGAGCTGGAACTGACATTGAAGCAGCAATGAAAAGTCTACACAATGTTTCAGGTACTTACAAAACATTCTCTAAAATAATGCATTATGTTTGCTGAATTACTTTTGCATATAGTGAATAAGTGGTATGGATGTTTTTACAGACACCAAACCTGTAGTCCTGGTGGTGCTCCATCACACATTTGATCCAGAGTGTGTTGTTCCAGACAGCATCAAATGTGTAAACAGAAAGAATATGATCACAGTCGACTGTCTGTTCTATGAAGATAAAGGATTACTGCAGTGTCTGAAGAATAATGAATCACTGGACAAAACTTCACAGTATCTGGTATTTTTATTTAATTTAAGCTTAGTATAAAAAAATACTGGGTAGATGAATAAACCTACATTTCTGGAGTTACATAAGATTTTAATAAAAAAAAAAGAAAAAAAAAGAATAAATAAATAAATAAATAAATAAATAAATAAATAAATCAATCAATAAATAAATAAATAAATAAATAAATAAATAAATATAATAATAATAATAATAATAATAATGTGTTGTTTCCTTACACACACAAAGAGCACTTTATTAATCTGTCAGCAGAGCTGCTCTAAAGTGTGTATAATTTACCCGACCTATGTAATTATTTGTAAATGAACATCTTCTGCTTTTTAACAGAAAGAATATATAAACTGTGAAAACATGAAAAGGCAAAAGGAAGGTGAAAGGTCAGGTGAGTGTGACAGATTATTTTTTGTTTGTTTCTTAAGATAGTAATGTAAAAAAAAATCAATAATCAATCAATGTCTGTGCGTGTGTGTGTGTGTGTGTGTTTTGCATAGGACCCAGAAACAGTGCAAGAAGCATTAAAAAGGAAGTTACAGGAATTGAAGGTACAAATATGAAACCAGATCAAACAACTAATGTGTCAGAGGAAAGCGAAAATTCTCAACCTGAGAGAAATAAACAACTGAACCCAGAAGACATCAACACTGACAATGTGGAGGACATGGAGCAAAGAAATGAGAGTCAGGAAAAAATAATGAGACAGAATTTAAAGAGAAATAAAGAACCTCTGACAGAAAATACACAAACACTTCAGAAGAAGGACAAGACATTGGAAGAGAAGGAGAAACAGCTCAGTGAAGTAAGAGAATTGAGAAAATCAAATATGGCGTTAGAAAAGAATCAGACACAATTGAAGGACAAAGAGAGACAACTGGAGAGTGTGGTGAAAGAACTGGGACAGGAGCTGCAGAACAAAGAGAGACAACTACAGGACATGATGATCGTATTGGAGCAACAGAAATCTGAGATAACAGAAAAAAACCAACAGCTTGAAGAGAAAGACAGACTTCTGGCTGAAACTAGACAAAAACTGGAGATGAAGGATGAGAAGGGCACACACGTTTTTCAGGTAAAAAATTAACTGAAAAAAAAAACAGAAGTTAAAAGAGAAATAGTCACAGCTAAAAAATATATAGTGTTTCGGATTATCTGTTAAAAAAACGATTGATTTTTATGGTCATTGTGCATGAACTTGTGCAGAATGTAGCATTGTTAGGTTTAGTAAGAATTTTGCTTCTCTACTTTAGTCGAAAATAATCGGATTTGAATGACTTTCTTGACGTCTTTTTCTCATGCTATTATTTCTTTCTGGTCTCCTTCACAGCTAAAGAAAAAAGGTACGACTGTCTTTTTTTTTTTTTTTGCACTGAAACGCAGTAAAGAGATAAAATGTATGTTGATCTGGATTTGACAAATGTTGTATTTATTTGCCATTTTATCATAAAGGCCAATATTAGAATGAGACTTTCTTCCTAAACCAATATTCTAAGTCACTGTCAAATTTAGATTAAAGGTATATTTTCCAGAATTTTGTTAACAACATTTAAAAGTACCTAATATTCTAATTTTAATTATCTATTAAATTACATTTTGCATGTTCTACGATGGGGGGCATGGTGGCTTAGTGGTTAGCACGTTCGCCTCACACCTCCAGGGTCGGGGGTTCGATTCCCGCCTCCGCCTTGTGTGTGTGGAGTTTGCATGTTCTCCCCGTGCCTCGGGGGTTTCCTCCGGGTACTCCGGTTTCCTCCCCCGGTCCAAAGACATGCATGGTGGGTTGATTGGCATCTCTGGAAAATTGTCCGTAGTGTGTGATTGCGTGAGTGAATGAGAGTGTGTGTGTGTGCCCTGCGATGGGTTGGCACTCAGTCCAGGGTGTATCCTGCCTTGATGCCCGATGACGCCTGAGATAGGCACAGGCTCCCCGTGACCTGAGGTAGTTCGGATAAGCGGTAGAAAATGAATGAATGAATGTTCTACTATGTTTCAGGATGATGTAGTTTGTCTATCTATGATTGATTGTAAATCAGGCTACTACTGATCATGTTCTTTACCATATTTCCTCAACACTTCCTGAAATTGTTCACCACACTACAGGTACACTCAGCTTAACTATTCCAGCTTAAAGCTGTAAGCACAAACGCACCATGTTGCTGTACTTAACTATAACATGGTGATTGAGAACAAAAGCTCCTTCTCTTTTTTGTAAGGCTAATAATGAAACCCTATTGTTATCACTTATGTTTAAGAGTTTTTACATTTTTCTCCTAATAAGTGTCATTTTAACTAAAATACATTTTAGAACCAGAGTCAAAGAACAGAGTACAAATATACACATACATTCAGTATGTGTTGCTTTATTTAATCTATTGTTTTGTGCTTCTCTAAAATAGTTAAATGCTATGAAGTCATTCCTCCAATGGTACAAGCACCTTGTGAACAGTTCACAAAAGAACTTAAAAAAATAAGAAAATCTATGAAGATGTCTACAGAGGAGGAGTGTAAAGCAATTCTATATTATGTCCCCATTGTTTCACGAGCTGGAACTGATATCGAGGCTGCACTGCAAAAACTTAACAGCTTTGGAGGTTTGTCATAATCATTTTTGATGATGTGTCTAAATTATGATATATATATATATATATATATATATAAAAAAGAGGAGAAAGTCTTTACTCATTTCTTTAAAAAAATGTTTACAGACAAATACATCGCACTAGTGGTGCTCCATCACACATTTGATCGAGAGCTCATTACACCAGACAGCAGCAGAACTGTGACCAGAGAAAAAACTTTCATCGTTGACTGTCTGTTCAGTGAGGACGAGGGACTGTTCTCGTGCCCCAAGAATGATGAAGCAATAAAAAAGGTTGCAGATTGGCTTAAGATTGTGGTATGTATCCTGAAGTACAGTGGGTTTTCTGTCTGTTTGCCCTGCGTTAATGTAAAGACATTAGAACCTAAGAAACAACAGCAGAAGTTAGAGAATAAAATATTTTAAAATTTTAAAAATAAAAGTTTAAAAATATTTTATTACGATTTCATTATGCTAAAATGTTCATATTTCTATTAAAACTGTGTTCTTTGATCCAATCAAGAAGACTTGTATATAGTTTATTACTGAGTTTTATATAAATATTATACTCTGCGGACAGTAAGAGACTGTTTATTGTTCAGTGAGCTTATCAATAATCCTTAGAGAGCCCCTAAGTGTACTATGCTTTATATGCCTCATATTAACATGCATCATATTCTACTCCACAGAAACACGAAAAACAGGAGCCTAAAAAAGTAAGTCATACAACCTTAAAAAATAAAATAAAATAAAATAATAATAATAATAATAATTATATAATGTTGCTGTCACATAAATACATCCTTGCCTAACCCCAAACCCAAATATACCTCACCTAACATATTCAGCACATTCTTAATTCATTCAGTTAATTAATTTGCATATTTGCAAGTTAGGTACATAAATAATAACTCTCTTAAGCAAAACAAAGTAGTTACTTTAAATATGTTTATTAATGCAACAGTAGCTATTTTATTCAACTTGTCTAGTATCTCACCAAGTTGCTGATGAATATAACTATTATAAGGTGCAAGCCAATATCCAAATTAATTAGTAAGTGTGACTCTACAAACCCCATAGATTCTTGGCAATAGTGTTAGTGGGAGGACTAACTATAGTGTGGACATGACATTGACATATTGAGACAAATTAAGAGAGCCTCATGTATAGGGTTGGGTATCAAAAGGAATTTTCCGGTTCCGATTCCGGTTCCAGTTCTGCCTTACGATTCCCGGTTCTGATTCCGATTCCATAATAAAAGAAATGTGCAAAAATAATGCACAATACTTAAACAATTCCATTTGTGTTTATTAATCACTCTTTAAATATTTTAAACAGAGCATTTCAATTCATATCAATTTAAATAAATCCAACATCAAATTTCAACTTCAAATTCAGAATTACAACTTAGCAAAACAGTTAGCAATTTTTCTGAAGAAAAATTAACGTCTGCTTTGGCTTATTGTATCTCCAGCTGTGGAGAAAACCCTCTCAGAGGGACTTAAGTAAAGTTGGCTCCATATTCACAGATTCGAATTTCCCGAGTCAATAGCTCCTGACCTAAACACTCTTATTACACAAATAACGGCTCTTTTTTATAGTAATGTAGAGAGGCAGCTACAAGCCAAGCTTCCTCAATATCAGCTTTCCTCTGCGTTGGACAAAATACATAAGTCTCTATGTGTGAACACCTAAGAGACAGATTCCAAGGGACCGTCAGCAAAAGTGCAAAACCCGAAAAGCGAAAACAAAAAACAGTCAATAACTTTACTGTAATACACTGTACTGTCACCAAACTCAGATCACACATCACTGATGTCCTGAGTGTTGTACTACAACACTTATTTGGGATAAATGTGTTTTTGTTTATTTTTTATGATTTTTCATAATATTAAAAAATCAATAGCTTTACTGTAATACACTGTACTGTCACCAAATTCAGATCGCACATCACTGATGTCCTGATAGATGTACTACAACATTTATTTTTGGAAAATGTTTTTTTTTTTTTTTTTTTTTTTTTTATGATGGGGTAGATTTGCTTCCTTGTCGTAGCTTTGGAAATTAATCCACACTTTAGACTTTTTTTAGACATGTTTAACACAAAGACATGTTTTACCTCAGCACAGCAGCGCGAGTGACTGATTTCTGTGGTAAGCTGCGTTAATTTGGTTGCGTGACTGTAAAACAATTAATATTCATGAGGTAAGACATGGCTATTTAAAGTGACCCCTCACATCGCTTTGCCCGGCATCTCATCGGAACCGCGTTTGGAACCGAAACTAAAAAATTCGCGCGGTTCCGGTTCCTGTTAAAAAACAGAAGCGGTTCTGAATAAGAACCGGTTCTCGGTTCCCAACCCTACTCATGTACCACCAACAATCCACATGTATTGATCTTGTACTGCTGTAAAATGACAGCTTTTTAACAGAAGAATTTTCTATCACAGAAGATTCTTATACATTATTGATTCTGTAGTAACACTTAATGAACAAATGCTTCTATGCCTGGTGATTAAAGCATAAAAAACAAGCTGTTATTTAACAAAGAAAAACATATAATTATTTTTATGCCGATATTTATTGTGTATTAGTTTTCTTCAGTAGAATGTCGTCAGGGCCTTGTACTAAAAAAAGAGTTGAGGAGCAATTGCTAGATTGTTTTCAAGATGTTTTTTCTGTGTTTCTTGTTTTTTTTTTAGAAAAAAAAGAAAGAAAAACGAAGCGATAACAACCGGACAGAAGAAAAACGAGCTAAAGGAAGGGTGGCTCTTACAATAGAATAGTACATATTGAATTACTTAAATAACAGGGCTTTATGGGTGCTTATACTTTTCCTAAAACTGACTGCTCAAAAGATTTATTTGGCTTTTTAAAATATTTTTTAATTAATATACAAATGGTTTTGCTACACCAGAAAAAACAGTATTGAATAAGTACTAATACATGTGTATTAAATGCTAATAGAATAAACTGTGTTTCATTTCTGATTAACAAAATGGATAAAAGCTGAAATGAAAAGAAATCTTTACTTACATTTTTTTATATTTCAGTAAAAGGTTTGCTATTTCCCTCTGATTGCACATTGTAGAGATTCATTAGCATGCTGTCTAAATATTATATAACAGATATATGTGTTTATGCAGCATAGGTCACAGGTCACATAATGGACAAAGCTGCAACTAGTAGATGAAGTTACCGACTTGGTATAAACTCTATTCTGTATTATCTCTACTTATAGTATATATTAAAAATGATCTTTATATATCTGTATGTATATATATTGTATTTTATCCATAGATAATTATATTTGTACCTGCCCTCACCCATCAAACCTGTTGACCTAGAAGGTGTGATCCCTCTGGGAGCAGTAAGCATTTGGTAATAAAGAGTTTGCACAGGTTTTTTTCTTTCAGTGTACTAAAATACCAATTCATTTGAACAAAATATAATTTCATGGAATTTTAAACAGCTTATTGACAATATAATGCCTCTTAAAAATACAACAGAATTTATGTGTATATGTATTTGATCAACTTGGGATAAAAACTGCAATAATTTGGTATTTTGTTTTATACCAAATTGTTATATGTCTTAATAACAGGAAACAACTTTTTCTTTTTAACTAGTAGGGCATGACGTTAATGTTCCTTTCTTTTCCACACAAAACTGTATGTAATCCCATTTGAGGTTCACTTTGGTTCATGTATAAACAATGATCCTTACTCTGTATTTCTGGTCAGACCTGCTGTCAGATCAGCTCATGGTGTGACTGGGTGTGGAATAACAAAGTGAAAGCACTGCAGTGTTCCTGGTTGTGTTTGTGTTCACAACAGATTTGGGGAAAAAACTGAAATCCTACAGTCACTGCACTGTTAGAGCAGAATACTGACTTTACTTAGTTCATCCAAAATGGGGCAGAATTTACACATCTATGAGGAAGAGCATCTACCATAGAAGAAAAACGTTTACCTCAAAGCAATGATGCAGGGAACTGCATGAACTAATTAACTAATTAAATATCTATATAAAGAAAGAAACAAGCACATAAAGAAAGAAAGATATAAGTTTAGATATAAGTTATATAAGTTATAAAGATATAAGTATAACTACTATTTATATACATGGTTACAGTGTCACTTTCACTCTTTATTCTGCAGTCTGAAGCTATTGTTTAGCAGGGCTCTCAAGTTTTGAAGACAGGCAAGCGTGACACCTACATACACTGTGAATAAAGATTTTACTAAAGTAAATATGAAATCTAGAGAGGAAGACCAGGGTGGAACCAGCGAGTCTGCGTCAGCAGTGAAGGTGAAAGTGAAAGCATTTCATCTTCATGTGTGCGAGTTCTTCTAAAGCAGCAGATAAAGAAGTGAGTAAAGAGCTGTTAAATAATATATTTAAATATAATATGATATTGGGTTTGATTGCCTACATGACATAGAAAGAGAAAGGTGATGACACTGAATCTCTCTCTCTCTCTCTCTCTCTCTCTCTCTCTCTCTCTCTCTCTCTCTCTCGCCTTTTAGTCTGAAGCTACAGAAAGATAAAGATGGCAACTGAGAAAGGTATACAAAGGCTTTAATGACTGTCATTTCTGAACATAAAACAGTAGTAAAATTTTTATATTAAATATTTTGTTTTATATTGTTTCATGTTTTGGGATATGACCATTCAGTCAGAAGATTTTATCAGTCATCACAAACCATGAGTTAACTGTTAACAGAGTCTGATAAAGTTTCTGTTTCGTTTTCACAAAGCAGTATTTTAAATTTTTTCTAACATTCAGTGTTTTCATTTTTAAAAACTGATGTGTTTACACCATCTACAAACTTAACAAAGGTGTTTTCTTCATGATGTCATCTTAATATCATGTTTCTCTCTGATGTTTTAAACAGGACTTTTCTCATTGGTAGGTTTATACTAAAAATTTGCTCAAATCTTTTCATTGATGGTAATCATAGGTACCATACATAGATTATTTGATTATCAGATTAAATTTTAATAGAGCACAGAAAATGTACTAGAATGTTATTAAAAATATTTTTTTATATTTCAGTTGAGGTCTGAGAAGTCTGGGACTTCTGGGAAGTCTGAAGAATCAGGTGAGAATTAGAGACTAAAAGAGAAAACTCTCTGTAGAGGTCTATAAATCTACAGTGTTGTTTTTTGATAGTAAATAAATATAAAATTTCTCTCTTTAGTCTAAATAGATTTTAATGTTTTCTTTCTGTACATAAACTCCAATGGACAATATTACAGAATAGTACTGAAAGTGACACTATTTTATATTCTGCTGTTGTTTACTAATGATGTTTTTCCTTTCTCTTCTTTTGTTCTGCACATTATTACAGGGGTAAGTAAATAAAATGACTATTTTACTCTTTTGGATGGTAATTTACTTCAAATGATATTAGACACTATTTAATTCTTTATGTTTTAACTATTTAATTGAAGTTCTTTTGTTTCCCAATAATTTTCTGGAGTATTATACAGTAAATGCTTCCTGTCAGAAATTTTGCAATTTTCAGAAAAGCTTTATTTTTCTTCTTATAATCCTTCTGATTTTTTTGTCTAATATCCCAAAGTGTATTATTAATTAATTATTATTTCTTTTGTCTTTCAAATGCAGATTGAATCCTAGATAAAAAAAAAAGTTTTGATGAAAATATTTCAATAACAGCACAGCAAACACAACTGAAAACACAATCCACAAATCAATATAACTGGTAAAAGTAAAAAAGTAAATAAATAAATAAACAAAATCCAAGGTGGTGTAAAGCATATAAAGGCAATCAGGATTTACACAGTAATAAATATCATCAAGGCACTGCAATGAATATTAATGTCCTTTTGTAGTGGAAAAGCATGAACTATCCCAGAATAAGAGAGTGCGACCTCTGCTGATGGGAAGAGGAAACATCCACTTATTCACAGAGCTATTATTACACTGAGGGATTATTTCTGTTCATGTGATTTCCTTTTTGTTCACAAGTCCAGATGAATTTGATTGATGACATAAGCCACTTATTCTGATTTTCTAGTTTTAGACAAACTTTATTATAATCTAACTATATTCTTAGATGAAGAAACACTGTTACAGCCTGTTATAGACTTTATTTAATTGAGATTATCTTGAACAGTGTGAAAACCACAGGGTGTGTAATTTGTTCCCACAGGGTTCATCTGCATTATGGACTAAGTCAAGTAAGTATAAGAAAATCCCAAATATTCAGTGAGAACAAACACTACATTGATCCTTTGAACTGTTTTTGGGACAAAAAAGTGATCATGTGCAATTTTCTTTACTGGCAAAGTTTATGTTTAATTAAATTAGCCTGAATTTTATTTGCATATGTTGTTAGCACAACATCTTTCTTTTACTCCTACTCTGTCAGCCAAAATCCTCTGCAACTTTTCCTTTTTATATGAATATTTTATGTATATTTATATGAATCTATATTTATATATTTATATGCATCTGCATTAAGGACTGAAAAGTCATGTGAGTATAAGAAAATCCCAAATATTCAGTGAGAACAGACACTACATTTTCCTTTTATAAAGATCATACTTAGGACTCTTAAAAAGTGATCATGTGCAGGTTTCTTTGCTGACAAAGTTGAACAAAACATCTGCAAAAATCATGTTTGATACAATGCTCAATTATATTAGCCTGAATGTTAGCACAACATCTTTCTTTTACTCCTACTCTGTCAGCCAAAATCCTCTTCAACTTTTCCTTTTTATATAAACAATTATATATAACGTTCCTATTTGGAAGCTTCTTGGGTGAGAATTTTAATAAACATCTTGGATCGTGGACCAGTGAACATTATTAAAATGTAGGAATTAAAACTGTATATCTGTATATATAAAAATAATTGTAGGTTAAATATAATCTATCTTTAATAAATATATATATTTTTTAAAATGTTTTTCCTGTTTATTCACAGATTTAAAGTTTAAGCTGATTTTATCTGGAAATACACTGAATTCCCACAAGCACTTTATAACT
Source organism: Tachysurus vachellii (assembly GCF_030014155.1). Taxonomy (NCBI): domain Eukaryota; kingdom Metazoa; phylum Chordata; class Actinopteri; order Siluriformes; family Bagridae; genus Tachysurus; species Tachysurus vachellii. Next base: position 2,926,840 of record NC_083485.1, on the reverse strand, counting down.
CGTCTTAAACAACGAGTTCACCTGAAGGAGGTGAATACAGAGGATGAGTGTGATTTCATCCTGGGTTTCTGCCCGATTGTGTCACGAGCTGGAACTGACATTGAAGCAGCAATGAAACGTCTACATGATATTTCAGGTAGTTAGAAAATATTTTCTAAAATAATGCATTATTTATGCTAAATACTTTTGCATATAGTGAATAAGTTGTACTGATTTTTTTACAGACACCAAACCTGTAGTCCTGGTGGTGCTCCATCACACATTTGATCCAGAGTGTGTTGTTCCAGACAGCAGCAGATATGTAAACAGAAAGAATATGATCACAGTCGACTGTCTGTTCTATGAAGATACAGGATTACTGCAGTGTCTGAAGAATAATGAATCACTGGACAAAACTTCACAATATCTGGTATTTTTATTTAATTTAAGCAAATATTATGGAAGAGGTTTATTCATTCTTAGTCAAAAATAAAAGCATATATGACACATTATTGTATAAATCTATAGCACATACAAGTGCTTACTAACAATTAGTTCTTAATTACTTGATACAAAACTACTGAGTGGATCAATAAACCTACATTTCTGTCTTATATTACATAGATAATTGCATAACATTTTAATAACATTAAACATCATCATCATCATCATCATCATCATCATCATCATCATCATCATCATCACAAAGATCACTTTATTAAACTGTCAGTTGCTCTAAAGTGTGTATAATTCAGTGGACCTGACTAGACTAAACGAAGTAACATTTAACCCACATTTCTGCTTTTTTAACAGGAGAAAGAACTACATGTAAAACTGAAAAAGCAAGAGCAAGGTGAGTGAGACAGATTTTGTTTCTCACAGCCAGCTGTAAATAGTAATGTAAAAAATAAAAGCAATGAATCAACCAACCAATCATTTAACAAAATCAATCACTGTGTGTGTGTGTGTGTGTGTGCACATGTGTTTGTATGTTTGTTATATAGAACTGAGAAAGAAAACAAGAGTCAGTGAAGAGAAAGATAGAAATGAAGAGGAAAAACTGAAAAAACAACAGAAAACTGACTTAATGGAAAAAAACAGAGACCTTTTGGAGCAGTTGGAAGACAAAAACACACAACTGGTGAGTGTGGTAAAAGAACTAGAAACCAGTACAAATAAACTCATAGAAAGAGATAAACAAC